>NC_090734.1:152173216-152183216 GCF_036898095.1 Palaemon carinicauda
AACACAATCTTTCTATCTTTCTTTCTGTCTCTCACATAATATATTATATATATATATATATATATATATATATATATATATATATATATATATATGCATATATATATATAATAAAATATATCTACACACATATATATATATATATATATATATATATATATATAAATATAAATGTATATATATATATATATATATATATATATTTATATATATATATATATGTATATGTATATATATAAATATATATATATATGTATAATTATTATATACATATATACATATATATATATATATATATATATATATATATACATATATATATATATATATATTTATATATATATATATATATAATTATATATATATATTCTGTGTCAAATACTTTTATTAGTTACGTTCTGTCTATTGATTTCCCCCTTGTTATCTCCTCTCTCTCTCTCTCTCTCTCTCTCTCTCTCTCTCTCTCTCTCTCTCTCTCTCTCTCTCTCTATATATATATATATATATATATATATATATATATATTATACACATTTATATATATGGTATATATATATATTTATATATATATTTATATATATATATATATATATATATATATATATATATATATACTTATATAATATATATATATATATTATATACACACATAGGAATATAACGTGTGCATATCAAACACATGTTATCACCGAAATATTACTTTACAAGAAATTAATCATTTTCAAAAGAGAATCTCATAAAAAAGTTTTTCCCCCGATCCGCCTCTGATTTTCCGGAAATGACGTCATTTCGATGCCATAAGATGGGATGGGGCACGAGTTCATTCACAAAGCTACGCCGACTTAAAGCTGATAGGCGCTTGGAACAGCCACGTGGTGGTGCGGTAGCGATAGCAGAGAGAGAGAGAGAGAGAGAGAGAGAGAGAGAGAGAGAGAGAGAGAGAGAGAGAATTCTATCCAGGCTTACCGATTTCTGTTCTTCCTACCTTGCTCACGTTCACATTCGTGTCTCTCTCTCTCTCTCTCTCTCTCTCTCTCTCTCTCTCTCTCTCTGATCCTCTTAGAACATTCCCGCTTTCTCTCTTTCCCCCTCTTTGTCTATTGATAATTATCAATGTCCTCTCTCTCTCTCTCTCTCTTCCCTAACCCTCTTTGCCCGTATATTGCTTTTTCTCCGGTTCCCTCATTTATCATTTGTTTATTTCCCCTCATCAGCCCTCCTCTCTCGGCGCTTTTCCTCTTCGTTCGTAGTTTTCCTTTTTCCCTCTCCTTTGATCGAACAGGGGACGAGGGAAAGAAAAGAAGGGAACGGAAGGGGACGAATATATAAAGGTCAGAGAGAGAGAGAGAGAGAGAGAGAGAGAGAGAGAGAGAGAGAGTAATGCATTTCTGTCCCTATCTGATGATAAAAACAAACAAGTGGGAGGGGGGGGGGGGTTAGGGGGGAAAGTGCTGTTTTTTCAGAAAATCTCTGACGGTTTTCATGCACTGAATTTTATTCCAAATACAGTCGAATATTTTCTGTATATATATAGTATATATATATATATATATATTTATATAATATACACACATATATATATACATATATATATATATACATATTTATATATATGTATAATATATATATATATATATATATATATATATATTTATATATATATACATATATATATAATTATATTAGTATATTTAAACTTTACTTGTTGTATTGGTTAATACATTTCAATGGGTGTGTGTAATAAAGTTTGATAGTTTATTTGATAAAAAAACATTTCAATTAATTACACAGTCAATTTGATATTAATCATACATCCACAGTTTAATAAGAAGTCCTGCGATATCTTAATTGACATTTATAACCTATAATTTATCGAACATTTATATCCGATTAATCAATAGGTGTTTGAAATAGTTATTTTAGTAACTAAAAGGTGTTTATAAATAGGTTTTTGAGTAACTAATAGGTGTTTATAAAAAGGTTTTGAGTAATTAATATGTTTTTTTTTTTTTAAATAGGTTTGGGAATAACTAATAGGTTTACAAAATAATTTTCTAGGCATTTATTATTTTGCAGTCTCAAACCCGTTTTGAACTGTCTTTTGAGTCAAATATTTTTCGATGTTTCAATGAAATGAATGGCATTTACGAAACATCATTATTATTATTACTATCAAAGCTACAACCTAGTTGGAAAATCAGGATGCCACAAGCCCAAGGGCTCTAAAAAGGGAAAGCAATCAATGCGGGAAGGAAACAGAGAACTGATAAACTAAATATGAAAAGTAATAAGAAAATACGCAAGAGTTAGATCAGTAATACCGTTAAAATAGATGTCAGCTACAAACTATGATACAAGATTTACGTCAAATAGTTCGTTCAACAGAAAAACAATAGCAACTAGTTTGAAGTTCTGAAGTTCCACCGATTAAATCACTCCATAAAATCATTCCACAAGCTGGCCACAGCTGGAATAAAACTTTAGAATACTATGTAGTACCGAGCCTTATGTGGAGAGACAAAATATTTACATTTAAATGAATACATATATAACTACGTAAAGGATGGTACAATCCGAGATCTGAATGCAAAATATGGGCATAATTATGAAAAATATTATGCAACACCCACAACGAACTAACTGAACAACGGTGCCACACACTAGTATCCAGATTAAGAATAAGGAATTTCACAGACCGTATGTTGTTTCTCCAACAAATTAAGATGAGAGTTAGCAGCTAAAGATCAGAAGAAAAGAATTGATACATTTCCTCAGGATAGATTGATCACCAAAAATCTGAAAAGAATCAACATAGCAATTTTTTTATATACAATAGAAGAGGAAACAGGCCAGATGTGTTTCTCAACAGTAAGGAGATTCACCTCTGGAATTTCAAATGAGTTGTGTACAGTTAGACATTGCCAATGCAAAGATCTGGATGTTCAATACTACACAGTATTCTAGAAGTTTTATTCCCAGCTGTTACCAAGTTGTGCAATGATCTTCCTTATTGGGTAGTTGAATCAGTAGAACTTCAAAAGTTCAAAGTTGGAGCAAATGTTTTTATGTTGACCAGGCTAACATGAGTCTTTTTATAGTTTATATATGACATATCTGTTTTTGACGTTGTTAATAGTTTATATAGGACATATCTGTTTTAACGTTGCTACTGTCTTTAGAATGATTTATTGTTAATTTATTCTCATCATTTATTTATTTCCTTATTTCCTTTCCTCACCGGGCTATTTTTTCCCTATTGGAGCCCTTGGGCTTATAGCATCTTGCTTTTCCAACTAGGGTTGTAGCTTGGCTAATAATAATAATAATAATAATAATAATAATAATAATAATAATAATTGTCCTTGACCTGCTTACAATGATTCTATGAGTTTTGTTAGAGTTCAATTTCATATCCCATTATTTGCACCATACACTAATTACAGCTAGATCTTAATAAAGGACTTCGGAAATTATAGGTTTACATTCAGGAGATAAAATTGATGCAAAGAGTAGCATCTTCTGCGTATACATGTAACAAGCTTATTTTCTAGGTCAACCACATGTACGTATATAGTATTAGGACCCCCAGATAAAACACACCTATTGTCAATATTATACCCATCAACAACTACTTATTAATATTAATTACTTAAGAATTCAATAAAGATGCAAAGAAAAGATCCACCAAACTCCCAACTGTTTGAGTTTGAAAACAAGGGTCTCATGATGACACGGTCAAAGCAGCACTAAAAATTACGGCCAATCTTATGAACTTCCTGATCACAATAAAGGGGATTTCTGTACATCATTGGATACTGTAAGAAAGGCACCTTATGATCCAAGGCCTCTGCAAAAGCCAAACAGCTATCTAGGGGAAAAAATATTACCTTCAGCATACCTATTTAGACATTTTGCCAAAAAAAAAGGCGTTAATCAGCAGGACTGAATAATATTACCGATTCTACAACAAGTGCTAAAAGAACCTCTTCTATCTAATTTACAAAAGAAAAAAAAATACAAATTAGATTATAAATAGTTAGCTGTCGTCTTTATAGAAACACGAAGAAAATTACCATTTGGGTCTGTCTATACCTCCATAAGCATCAAGGTCCTTCAAGTTTGTTTTAATTTGATGGGACCAAAAAGTTAAACTAGTTTATTTAGCTTCACAAAAACAGGAATGAAGTAGATCAAATTTAATCTGCTCTCTGTCAACCTTACCGCTTGAAATAATTGATCTAAATGTACCTCACTCACAAAAACTTGGAGATAAACGCTTCTCTTATTTCAAACAGATTTTAATAATAAACTATATTATCAAATGGTTATCACCTAACCACGATTTGTAACCTCTTCTAACAACCTCAACAAAATGAAGGATTCTAATTTTAATTTTAATCATGGGCTTTTTACCCACAAAATTAAAGTTCTTGTGCTATTCGCTTTGTAAATACAATCCTGACCATTGCATATCAACACACAAAACATTGGTCACTTTTAGCAAGTTTGCCTGAACATACTAGAAAATGTTCAGGGAGGCAGGGGGGGGGGGGGTCACAAAGAGAAGCTGCTGATTAATCAATAGTTCTTACAAACATATATTCATATTCAAGTGCCAAAATAATATATGCAAAAAATTGAAAGAATTGAATAGGTTGATAATTTACAACCTCGTATTTGCATCCAAAGTAGATTATGTTGTTACTACCCACCTGACTTCCCTAAACACACACATATATATATACATATGTATGTATGTACTGTATATATACACACAAAAACACACTTCCGACCGAGCCTAACATATATATATATATATATAATATATATATATATATATATATATATATATATATATATATATATATATATATATATATATATATAAACGGTATACCCATTACTAGCAAATGCTATTTATTAACAAGATCCAGCCAACTGACGCTTCATCATATGAAAAAAATACAAGATAATTTTATCACGACAAGAAAATTACACGATCCAATTATAATGAAGGTGACATTCGGCATTCTAGCGATATTGCCCCAAATACTTTTAATCGGTAACAGACTTGCATGTATAAAAAGAACTATTTAAAACACGGCAAATTGTATCACAACCAAGTGATTTTTTTCTTAAAAGGTTAATCAACAATGATGGGAAATCACAGCAAAAGTAAAAAAAATATCGTTCGTTAATAAAGGGGAAAAAAAAATCATTTAAACTAATTCGGAAAGATAAGAACAGAACGGTTCAGAAAAGTAAAATGCATTTCCAGCCCCTTTTCCATTTCAAAAAAGGGAATAAAATCGACGAAAAATTAAAAATTGAAAATTGGACATTGAAAGGCCAGAAATATACCCTTATCATATTAGTTCAATAAGCGATCTCCATCCGTTATTTGTCCCGAATACTCTGTCCCGGTCATTTGTTTTCGCTCCACGATAAAAAGCACATCGGGCTCTTGAATATTTTTTATCATGTAATCTCTCCATTTCACCCCCCTCTCTCTCTCTCTCTTCTCTCTCTCTCTCTCTCTCTCTCTCTCTCTCTCTCTCTCTGTAACAGTGTATATGAACACAAAAATACACAACCTCACACAAAAGTGGTCGTGTGCATTTGTTCTTGATTTAGTTCGAAGATAATCTAGTGGTATACTAATATCTCTCTCTCTCTCTCTCTCTCTCTCTCTCTCTCTCTCTCTCTCTCTCTCTATCTCTCTCTCTCTCTCTCTCAATCTGCTTCTGTTTACCTAAGCTGCATTTAAGGTGCGGAATAGTTATTCGACTGTGGTGGGTTACAACATTAATAGAAAAGAGAATGGGGAGTTAGCACTCATTGCAAACAATATTGTGTATATATATATATATATATATATATATATATATATATATATAGTATACATACATACATATATATATCTATAAATATATATATATATATATATATATATATATATATATATATATATATATAAATATACATGTACACTCACTAGTTTACATTGTACGCGACCTGTCAGGTGACGAATAAATATATACATAGATATCCACAAGAAAAAACTTCTTACCGGTATATGACTACTCGCCCTTCCCTTTATTTATATATATATATATATATATATATATATATATATATATATATATGTATATATATAAATACATATATATATATATATATATATATATATATATATATATATACATACGATTCATTATCTCTAAAATTCAATCCCCATATCAGGGACACATCTTGCTCCTATCCCCATATGCTCCACAATCCTTATGAGCCGGAGCATACCTCAATGACCCCATCAATGCTACCCTTGGGATAGGGACCATGAAATTCAAGAGGCCACTGGGGACCTCACGCGGGCCCTCTTGAGTAACATTGAAGTTGATGGTCTCCACTGGTCCTTTAATCTTCATTTTCTGCATTCAACAATTTCATTGCGGTTTCTATTGCTTAGTAATCAATAATAACGTAAAATACCTTTTAAAGGTAAACAGTAATAATAATAATAATAATAATAATAATAATCATATGAATAATATATAAAACTAGTGCACGTGATCCGTCAAAAATAACGGTTAAATATTCAGACTGATATGCACATTACACGCATCCCCTTCTCACCAGGGTATGACTAATCCCTCTCCCCTCTACCAAGGACAGGAAGAGGCTTAGTGTTTTATATATATATATATATATATATATTTAATATATATACATATATATATCATATATATACTGTATATATATAATAATATATATATATATATATATATATATATATATATGTGTGTGTATATATATATCCAAACACTTGTTCTTTTTTATATCGGGGGATATATTAATAGTATAATATTAAAAATAGTAATAATAATAAATTCAATAATAAAGAAATTATTAGTGTATATGATTCCCTATCAATAAACACTATTATAGCTTCAATAACATAAATGGTTTCCACTGACCTTACTGCTGTTATAATATCAATATCACGTCACCATAGAAACGTAAAAGGAACACTTCATTCTTCTATAACGTCCCAAAATTTGACCTTGCTCTCATAACCACACACGAAATCTAATAAACCCAAAAACGTTCATGATAACGGCAATAATCATCAAAATACAACGATCATTAATGGAACCGTGTGTGTGTGTGTATGTGTGTGTGCACACGCGTGTACGTGCGTGTGTCAATCTCCCGCAGGTTATTTTGACAGTCTCAATCCCAATCAAAAGTTTTAAGGAATAAATTGGAGGTGAAGAAAATTTGATTTTTCTCCCAGACGGATAAAAAGATTGAATGGAAGGACACCATTTTCCCCTTGATTGCTCAAATTCCCACTTCCCCTACATCTATTTCCCTCACATCATAATTCCCCCTTCCCTCACTCGCTTTGACCCTCCCCTCCCATCAACACGCACCGCCATCTATTCCCCTTACTACCCCATTACTTCCTCACCCTTACTCCTCATCTCATCCTTCCCAATTCCATATTTCCCCTCTCCCCCCTCTCTCTCTCCCCTTTCTCTTCCCCCTCCCTCTACTCATTACAATTCCCCGCTTTCCTTTTAAAGTCTCGTTTTAATAGCTTAAGGCATTAAATTGGTAGACCCTTTTCAGAATGAATTTTGCGATGAATAATTCATATATGAATGGGATGTCAGTGGTTACTCCGGACTGATAATGTGAGTTTACTGATTCATTCTTTATTTTATTTTGACTTTTTTCTTCTTCTTTTTTCACGTTTTGGTTGCTAATTTTAGGTCAAGTATTTCCTCATTATTTTTCGTTATATCAGAATTTTTATTTTGTTTCCATGGATCTTCATGGAAATATTTATTTAGAGATTCTAAATATCAAGAAATACTACTACTACTACTACTACTACTACTACCACTACTACTACTACTACTACTACCAATAATAATAATAATAATAATAATAATAAATCATAGATTTAATACAATCTACATAGTGATGATCGGTTGCAATTGCGAAGCCTGATTAATAATAATAATAATAATAATAATAATAATAATAATAATAATAATAATAATGTACAAACAACACTGCCAATTAAAAGTAGCTGTTCCAAAAGAATTTATAACTTCTTTAAATATAATACATGAGTGTAAACTTCCAATTGAGCATAAAAAATGAATATCCAAGATGAATAACAGATATCCCTCCAAGAAATTTTGGCATTCGAACAAATCTATATTTTTGTAAATAATCTTAAATCATTTGATTTGGACAAGCTACTGAGAGCCCAAATGAAGAAGTGGAAGAACGAACAAGAGAAAGTGATAAGAGATAACAAGAGTTATAATGATAATGGATGTCTCAAAATACATTTTAGTCCATCCGATGAGACTCCATTTGCTATTGGACAGAGCGAATAGGTTTAAACGTTTATTATTATTATTATTATTATCATTATTATTATTATTACAAGCTGAGCTATGACCTCAATATTGGAAAAGCACAATGCAATAAGCCCAAGGGCTCCAACAGGGAAAAATATCCTAGTGAGGAAAGGAAACAAGGAAATAAAAAACTATAAGAGAAGTAATAAACAATCAAAATAAAATATACTAAGAACAGTAACAACATTAAATTAGATCTTTCATATATAAACTAAAAACTTAAGAAAACAAGAGAAGAAATAAGACAGAATAGTGTCCCCTAGTAGTGTACCCTCGAGCAAGAGAACTCTAATCCAAGACAGTGGAAGGACATGGTACAGAGGCTATGACACTATGGGAGTTTTTCATATCTTTTACAAATTATTCTAAAATTCGTTTACCGTGTTACTGTTTACTACATTAGCTAGAAGTCTGTTCCATGTATTTGCTATTTTGTATGTAAAGCAAATACTACATTGAGTGGTTTGAAGAGAATAAAGAAAAAGAGAATTATAATAAATGTGAAGGTTTACGAGAGCACAAATGAAGAAGTGGAAAAATAGAACGAAAGGAGATAAGAAATAACATGAGACGAGAATTAAGAAAAAGAGAATTGTAAGAAATGAATAGGTTTACCAAGAACCCAAATGGAGAAGTGGAAAGTACAACAAGAGAAGGAGATAAGAAATAGCAAGAGACGAGAATAAATAAAAAGAGAAGTATCAGAAATGTAAAAGAGGCTTCTATTTCTGTAAGAATAATAATAATAATAATAATAATAATAATAATAATATTATTATTATTATTATCATTATTATTATTATTATTATTACTTGCTAAGGTACAACCCTAATTGGAAAAGCAGGATGCTATAAGCCAGGGGATCCAACAGGGAAAATAGCTAAGTGAGGAAAGGAAACAAAGAAAAATAAAATATTTTAAGAAGAGCAACAAGATTAAAATAAATATCTCCTACATGAACTATCAAAACTTTAATAAACACGAAGTAAAATACCTCAAGCAAGAAAACTCTAACCCAAGACAGTGGAACACCATGGTACAAAGGCTATGGCACTACCAAAGATTAGAGACCCATGGTTTAATTTTGGAGTGACCCTCTCTTAGAAGAGCAGCTTACCATAGCTAAAGAGTCTCTTCTATCTTCACCAAGAGGAAAGTAGCCACTGAACAATTACAGTGCAGTAGTTAACCCCTTGGGTGAAGAAGAATTGTTTGGTAATCTCAGTGTTGTCAGGTGAATGAGGACAGAAGATAATGTATAAAAAATATGCCAGACTATTCGGTGTATGTGTGTACCCAAAAGGAAAATGAACCGTAACCAGAGAGAAGGATCCAATGCACTACTGCCTGGCCAGTCAAAGGACCCCATAACTCTCTAGAGATAGTATATCAACGGGTATCTGGTGACCTAGCCAACCTACTACCTTTATGTTTTAGTATAAACTTATTATTTGAATATGAAATTAACTTAAAACACAAACATTTTTTAATCTAATAAGGTTGAATATCATCATGTTATTTAATATGTTTTTAGGAAAATAAGGATAAACATCAAAGGG
>NC_090734.1:152185716-152188216 GCF_036898095.1 Palaemon carinicauda
AAATGACAAAAGCGGTTGTTTTCCCATCGAATATTCTTTCTTACTAAGATTCATCTCAAATATCTTTTGGTTCTCGTTGTGGACCACACTGCCTCTCACTAAACGGCTGTAAATCTGTTGTAAGATTTGTTAAAGTTCATTCTTGGGAGGTAAAATCTGTTATAAGATTTATCAAAGTTTGATTTTGGAGGTAGAATCTATTGTAAGATTTATTAAAGTTTATTTTTGGAGGTAAAATCTATTGTAAGATTTATTAAAGTTTGTTCTTGGGAGGTGAAAGAGATGACCCTTCCCGTAACCTTACGCTAGGATCAACGTGTTATATCACAAGATACACTTAAAAATTTGATTTGCCGTAAAAAACGGTTAAAATTCTAGAATAAATGTTCCCAGGAATTTACCATTCTAAATACGGATATATTGACATATAGGAGCGGTATTACGGTCACCAAGCCGTAAAAGATATGAACAAAGAAGGTAAAAATTACGCTCGCCTGTATTTCACTGAAATACGGCAGAAAACAATATATTTTTACGGATATTTTCGGTTTAATATTATCCATTTTTAACAGTGTAAGTTTCAAATTCTTTTGGCTGTATCGTTCAAAATAACATCTGTTAAATTTTTTCAGTTGTATTGAAGGCTATTTTTCATAGCAGTATATATTAGAAATTTTTTGAAGTCCAAAAAGCAGATTCCAATTTCGAATGTTACCTTTCCATCGGACTGACTGATTTATTGAGTGCCCTCTGCCGTCCGAAAGACTATAGCCATCGACGAAAAAATGCCTACAAAACTGAGCGAATTCAGTATACTGTATTGAATAAATAAATGAATTTAATAATCTCGACATCGCAGACTTAATGACCCGATTCAGACTTTCATGATGTAAATATTATTTCAGAAATTTATATATTTACTTAATTATCTATCAATTAACTGATATTCCAATATCGTTTATCTTATCAGATATCTGATATTTATTTTAATAGTATTTATATATATGTTCACTGATATTTCAATATCATTTAAGTATCAATTTACTAATATTCTAACATATATCTTTCAGTTAACTGATATTTTAATATTCTTCGCCTATTTATTAACTGATATTCTAATATTCACAATCAATTAAATGACATTAAAATAAAATTCATCTCTCACTTCTGCGTTTTTAATATCATTTACCTATCAATTGAATGACATTTAAAATATAATTTATCTATCACCTAACTGATATCTTAATGTAATTTACCTATCAATTAAATTATATCAAAATATAATTTATCTCTGAATTAACTGATATTCTAAAACCTAAAACTGAACGCAAAATGTCAGTTAACCATATTGCAAGAACTAGGAATTGAAACTGTCCTCTCAGGACTCAACCCTGAGGATTCGTTGGAGAAGGAAGTGGGTGAAGGGGAGGAAAAGGAAGAAGGAGAGAAGGAGACGAGAGAAACAAAACATTCCCAGACATGCGTGCCGCCAGAAATCATATCTCTCTCTCTCTCTCTCTCTCTCCTCTCTCTCTCTCTCTCTCTCTCTCTCTCTCTCTCTCTCTCTCTACAAAGACATGGGTTCATTCCTCAAGCCCATGTAAGAAAATTAACACAAAAGCAAGTTCCTATCTAGTATGCGTCAAATGAACTTGGTAATGAGCTAAAAGTCTGAGGAAGATTAAATCAAAGAAATTCTTCACCTCACTGCTCTTCAAGAAGAACAATTCAAAATCAAACCAATGTTCTCTCGCCTTGGGTAGTGCCACAGCCTCTATACCAAGGGCTTTCGCCTGTCTTGGGTTAAAAATTCTCAGGCACACTTCTTTTGTTTCCTCCTTTCCTTTCCTCACTGGGCTATTTTCCCTGTAGGAGCCCTTGGACTTATAGCATCCTGCTTTTACAACTAGGGTGTAGTTCAGCTAATAGAAATAATAATTATGTAGTAAAGACATTAATTTTCTCTTTATCTTGCTCACTCTAAAATCACCAGGTTCTCCTTACACCTTCAAACCGGGAAATAAATCACGGTTCATAATCACCTTCGCGCGCTCGTGTTAAGATGACCAAAATCAACTGGCAGTATTTATCTGGCATCTCACGCACGGGACCAAACGCCAGTCATTTAACCAGTTAGACTGTCACGCAGCCAGTCTGGCGTTCAGGCAACAATCAGTCACCGTGCTGTTAATGAAAGGACGCCATAATCATCTCTAAACACGAGGGAGGCTTCATAAGTGATGCTTTAATGAGACGATTTTTTTTTTCCGGAGCTTCTAAGCTTTTAAAGACCCTCGTTTGGCAAGACGAACGTTACCTTCGGATTTTCTTGGGTTTTCGTGACGTGTCGTGTTGAGGAAGGTATGGAAGGTCTGCGTAGGAAAACAGATATAGTGTACACACACACAAAGACACACACATATATACTATCACTTGAGAGATACTGGGACCAGATAGTGCTACAATGAATCCTTCTCTGGTTACAGCTCATTTTTCCTTG
>NC_090734.1:152215716-152218216 GCF_036898095.1 Palaemon carinicauda
CTTATTTCATCTTTGCCTTCACATAGACAAAATAGTCTGGCCTAGTCTTTACATAATCTTCTCTTTCCTCATACACTTGACAACACTGAAATTACCAAACAATTATTCTTCTCCCAAGAGGTTAACTACTGCACTGTAATTGTTCAGTGGCTACTTTCCTCTTGGTAATGATAGAAGAGACTCTTTAGCTATGGTAAGCATCTCTTCTAAGAGAAGGACACTCAAAAAATCAAACCATTGTTCTCTAGTCTTGGGTAGTGCCATAACCTCTGTACCATGGTCTCCCACTGTCTTGGGTTAGAGATCTCTTGCTTGAGGGTACACTCAGGCACACTATTCTATCTTGTTTCTTTTCCTCTTGTTATTTCAAAATTTTTATAGTTTATATACGAAAGATTTATTTTAATGTTATTATTGTTCTTGAACTTCTTGTAGTTTTTCCTTATATCCTTTCCTCACTGGGCTATTTTTCCTGTTGAAGCCCCTGGGCTTATAGCATCCTTCTTTTCCAACTAGGGGTACAGCTTAGCAAGTAATAATAATAATATTAATATCATTATTATTATTACTAGTATTATTATTAAAAGTAATAGCATTTTCACTAGAAACAGTAATTCCAAAACCTCTATTCTTTTGAAAACAATTTTTTATTCTAATATAATGATCAGTATTACCATTGTTATTACTGTATTACTATCTAATATTATTATTATCATCATGATCTCCATTGTGGTTGTTATTTTCATTTTTGTTATAGTATTGGTGGGCTTTGTGGTAACGTCCTTGCCTGGTGATCGCCAGACAGTGGTTCGAGTCCTGCTCAAGCTCGTGAGTTTCTTTAGTGTCTGCAACCTAACCTAACAACACTTGTGAGCTAAGGATGTAGGTCTGGGGGAGCCTATAGGTTTGTCTGATGAGTCATCAGCAGCCAATTCATGACCCTCCTTGGTCCTAGCTTGGGTGGAGATGTGGCTTGGGCTCTGATCATATGTATATACGGTATATATGGCATTGTCCTGCTTGATAGGAGAATGTCACTGTCCCTTGCCTCTTCCATTCATGTTTGTCTTTCAACATTTAATCGTGAATTTGTAACACCCATCTGGCCATTTCCTCTTACATTTGCTGAGGGAAATAAGATTGCATAGTTTGCTGACCTTATTTTTTTTTTTTAAAGTTAAAATTTGTATCTCTCTGGTTGCTTCCGTTTTCCCGTAATACAGTATTATTTGATGGTGCTCATACGAGAAATTTAGAAAAAAACTAAATGTTCACGGAAACTCACATGTCTAATTACATACACACGCAAACACACATATATATATATGTATATGTATATGTATATATATATATGTATATGTATATATATATATATATATATATATATATATATATATATATATATATATATATATATATATATATATATATATATATATGAACATATATCACAAGCACACGTGATTTTAATTAATGTAAATATCACCCACGAAATGCATTTAATACCGAATTCTATCTTGGGAAATACATATCCACTTGGAATTCATTTTATGGTAACAGCTTCTGGCCGGGTGGTGATTCGAACCACCACCTGTACGGCTAGAAACTATGCTTGGCAGGGACCCTACCGACTCAGCTATCAAGAGAGACTAGTCGGTAGGGTCCCTGCCAAGCATAGTTTCTAGCCGTACAGGTGGTGGTTCGAATCACCACCCGGCCAGAAGCTGTTACCATAAAATGAATTCCAAGTGGATATGTATTTCCCAAGATAGAATTCGGTATTAAATGCATTTCGTGGGTGATATTTACATATATATATATATATATATATATATATATATATATATATATATATATATATATATATATATATATTATCATCTCCTCCTACGACCATTGACGCAAAGGGCCTCAGTTAAATTCCGCTAGTAATCTCTATTTTGAACTTTTAAATCAATACTTCTCAATTCATTCTCTCCTACGTCACTTTTCATTGCCCTCAGCCATGTAGGCTTGGGTCTTTCGACCCTTGCCTTTGCCATTCATGAGCGGCCTTTATACCTTTAAACCTTTGAAGGGTTTCAACAAGCCTGGTGTGCACCACCGCCCGGGAACCTCTTCTCAATTTAGACCCTGTAAAAGTTTTATTATTTTTTTTCGAAGGCTTATCTCTATAAGCCACATGGAAATAAACTAAAAATTCGAGACACTAAGGGACATAAACAAGGATGCTTCGTCCCTCTCAAGTCGTCATTCCTCCCAGTGACCCCGCTGTGCCAAAACGAAGCGTTTTGAGAATGTCCTTTTTTTTCTTATCAAATATCTTCGCTCACCTCGAGAGTGAATGAGGGAAATGAATTATTTATTGGTGATCAAAACGGATTACGATTTCAGAACTGGGTGAGATTGGGATACCGAAATTAAGAGGATTCGAGAGCTTTTGGAAATAAGGGTCAAAATCAGAGTGATATTAAAAGGATTTGATTCTTAAATGAAATTA
>NC_090734.1:152223216-152228216 GCF_036898095.1 Palaemon carinicauda
CACTTCGTTCCTAACCCTATCTACTCGAGATACACCAGCAATACTCCTTAAACATTTCATCTCAAACACATTCTATTACTGTCTCTCCGTCACTTTCATTCCCCACAGCTCCGATCCATACACCTCGCATATCTGCCTAACTGTAAAAATCTGATTCATACAACCCCTACCTCTTCTAAAACCACCCTGTACTTCTAAGATTGCATTCTCTGTTTTATCCTTAATCCTATTAAGTAGTACTTTACCATACACTTTTCCCACCACACTCAACAGAATAATACCCCTTGAATTACAACACTCATACACATCTCCCTTACTCTTATATATTGGTACAATACACGCACAAACCCAATCTACTGGTACCATTGACAACACAAAACACATAATAATAATAATAATAATAATAATAATAATAATAATAATAATAATAATATTTGATACGCAATTCACCAAAGGGAAATATCACTCTACCTATTTTTCCAATTTCCTTTTAAAATTAAATAAAACTCAAACCAGGAAATGAACAGAGCTGTACCTGTCAACCGGGTATTATTAATTCCCGGCGGGAAATAATTCTCTCTCGGTCCATCATAACGAATCAGTAACAACATGGTTTAACAATTACTAGTTCTTTTCAAGATGTTATGTAGCAAAGGCTCTAGAATTGGTCATCTTATGATGGTTTCAGAATTATAAACTTGGATATATATATATATATATATATATATATATATATATATATATATATATATATATATATAGAGAGAGAGAGAGAGAGAGAGAGAGAGAGAGAGAGAGAGAGAGAGAGAGAGAGAGAGAGAGAGAGAGAGAGAGAGAGAGAGAGAGAGAATGCCTTTTATAGAATTATTGATATAGTAGAACTAAAATACCAGTAGATATGATCATGAGAGAGAGAGAGAGAGAGAGAGAGAGAGAGAGCGTGCATACCAAAATGTCTATTAAAACCTTAGAGATTAAATACTAGCATATGTTGAGAAAGAGAGAAGGAATTACTTCTGCAACGACATTTCAGATTAAACAAAATGGTTGCACTGACTGAGGTTATACTATGAACTGATGGTAGTTCATAGAAGTTATGCACTATCAGTCAAGCTAAAGCAAGTACTGGGGAGTTCTAATCACGTGCATAGAGGAGGTAACGTAATTTGAGAATCTATACTGTAGAATGATAAATATGTTTAGTGTAAATAAAAGAGGATTTAAAACTTCTATTAAGAAGTATTCACGAGTCGATACATTTTTTATTTAAAACATATTTATATAAATAGTACAAGTTACAATATGAAATATAGTATAAGTAAAATAAAAATAAAATATTCATGTAAATATACGATATATATATATATATATATATATATATATATATATATATATATATATATATATATATATATATATATATAATTGTATATATACACACATATATAATATAATATAATATAATATATATACAATTTATAAATTGGAAGATTGTAAATGAGTAAATAGCATAATAAAATAAAAAAAGAATGAAAATCTTTATCACTACACGAACGATTATAGATTCTTAAACTGATATGAAGGGGACGGACGGTTAGTTGATTTACTTTACCCTTGTCTTAAAACAGATCAGACTTTTGTATATTAGCGGTCAGAATAAGATGACGGGGTGTTGAAAACAATATATAGCTTGGTGGGGACTACTGGGCCTGGAACAACCGACCAAAACAGAATGACTTTATTTGAAGTGTCGAAATCAACATATATCTTGATTTGAACCATTGGACCTGGAACAACCGAATGAAACAAAATGGGATTTTCCTTCCCAAAGACATAATTCAGAATATACTGGGCGTCTTATGTCAGACAGACCCCCTCCCCCATGACAAAAAACAACTACAAAACATTACGAACAAGGGAAAGAAACGTTGGGTTTCAGCCAAGATAAAAGGGAGAAGACATTCAACGAACTGTGTAGCCTGATATTTAGCAGATAGGTATCATAATAGCTTGGGCAGCAGATAAGAATAATTATCAAATATATAAGTAAACTAAAAGCGCGAGAAGATGCTAAATGAAGGGTTAAATATGACTTACCATTTGATATGTCGGTAGAGTATCCAGATGATATCATAAATTAAATAGAAGTGATAGATAACGTTTTAGTAAAAAAAATTTTGACGAACCAAACACTTTTTTTCCAAAGCTGAAAATACAATAAGATGATTCAGTCTAATGTTGCCATGAGCAGCGATAAAAATAATCATATTCAACAAATTTATGAAATAAAGTCTACGGACATCAGGCACATAGTTTCACTGACTATCCTATAACCTTACAAATGCTATCTTTCATATATCTTTTCATCTTTACATTTACATCGTATCTGTGGAAGCATATAATATGCATAAGCTAATTATGGCTTAGAATTTAAAAAAATATTTTTTCATGTACTTTCTCTCTTCGTGCCTAAGGTATTAAGTGACAAGTAATTTGAGATTTCCATAAAAAATAAGAAAATATTTATAGATAAATGATTTATAAAAAATACGTCACGAGAGAGAGAGAGAGAGAGAGAGAGAGAGAGAGAGAGAGAGAGAGAGAGAGAGAGAGAGAGAGAGAGAGAGAAATTTTATAATACAACGCCTCTGCATTTAATTTTTAGTAACAGATCGTCAGAACGCTATTTAATGTTTCAGAATTAGGTACCTCAATTCAATTCAGTGACTTGAAAATAAAATATTCCTAGCGTGGTATTTTTTGTGTGAATTTATATGCATACATAAATATGAAAGGTTATGCATATTAAAGCATTTTTAAAGGGTGAAAAATAACACTATCTATCTATTTTTATGTCAAGAATATATGCGCATATATACAGTACGGTTCAGTACAAAGTATGAATGTGTAAGTAAACTGCCACATAAAAGAGTACGAATGTGTACGTATACTGCTCAGTAAACTTATGAATGGGAATTTAAAATTTCCAGCAAAATATATGAATGTGTACGTACACTTCAGCCAATATCTATATAGTCGGCGAATCCTTTCTAAGACAAAAATATGAATGACTTTCAAAACTGTTCATTCTAAAACAGGCATAAATACTAATTAAAAAATTACAGGTAAATAATCTATACATTTGATCTAGTTAATAAAGCACATTCTCCAATAGTGAAAGTATTAACACACATACGTACTGCAGTGAAAGCGCTTTGAAGATCAACATACTCATAAAATTGGAATAAAGTTAACAAAGGACCCTATTTTTCCTCTACGCCCTAATTGAACCGCAGGGTGACCAGTTCATAACAACAATAATCGCACAATCAATCCACGTAAGGAAAATGCCTCTACGCATGAGGGGGAAGTACCAAATCCTACAATATACCAGTAGTAAGTGCTTACCTCAAAATAACGTTCACACATAGGATATCTTGGAAAGACGTACACGCTGAACTGAACCGAATACAGCCACACCTTTTTCGGAAACGTCAAACAACGTGTTATCCCGAAATCCCTTACCCAGAGGATACAACTTAGAATATATACCAAGTTTAACCTAATAGTGACCCTGATGATAAAATAGAGTAACACCCTGGAAGGACCAACGGAAGCGTGAACAAACGTAGAGTATAATTTTTTAGTTCTGGATATGTATAAATTTCAGAGAAATTACCATATTGGACACACCACCACGACACTCCGAAGACGAATGCTGGCCTACAGAAATCAAGAGGCAATACACCAACATTACATCGATATTCACGACTGGAAACCCTGTCTGAAAGAACAAATTAACGGAACGCTGTTCGTTGGCAAAGCGAGCAACCATGGTAGAATAGTAAAAACTGGAGCTGTAAGCATCCTAACAAGACTAAAAGTATGATTGTAAGTAGGTTGAAGACAGTGGCTCCTCAACATCTGGATCTCAGCATTGATAATGTTCCTTCAACACTAAGACTTTTAAAATTCTAGCTGTGATTTCCGACAGCAAATTTACTTTTGAGAAACACATTAGGTCTATGTCTTCTTCAATTGCACAAAAAATAGGGTTGTTGAGAAAGCTTTTTAAGATTTTCGGTGATCAATCTATTCAGAAGAAATGTTTTAATTCTTTCATTCTACCTCGTTTCGAGTATTATTCTCCTGTCTGGTCTCCAGCTGCTGATTTTCGTCTTAATATGTTGGACAAAAACTTATGCTCTATTACATTTCTTATTCATGATCTAGATATTAATCTCTGGCACCATCGTTCAATTAGTTCATTATGCATGTTGCATAAGATTTTCCATAATTTTGACCATCCTTTACATTCAGATCTTCCCGGACAATACCATCCTGTATGTAAAACTAGGCATGCAATTAATTTTTGTAGTCATACCTTCTCCACAATGAGGCTCAATACTACACAGTATTTTAGAAGCAATATTCCAGCTGTGACCAAGTTATAGAATGATACTAATCAGTTAATTGAATAGGTAGAAATTCAAAAGTTCAAACTTGCAGAGAATGTTTTAATGTTGAGCAGCCTGACATAAGTTTTTTTTTTTTTTATAATTTATATATAAAAGATCTGTTTTAATGTTGTTGCTGTTCTTAAAATATTTTATTTTGATGGTTCATAACTCTTCATATAGTTCATCTATTCCTTGTTTCCTCTCCTCACTGGGTTATTTTTCCCTGTTGGAGCCCTTTGGCTTATAGCATCCTCCTTTTCCAACTATGGTTGTAGCTTAGCTAATAATAATAATAATAATAATAATAATAATAATAATAATAATAATAATAATAAAAGACAACAGACAACATTCAACATCTAACTACAATCTCCAATCAAGCACAAAGCGGACTCTCAGTAAAGTGGGAAATGATGCTGCTCGGTACACACACACATCTGAATTCATAAGGTCACCCACACGAACGTCATACCCCAGAGCTGGCCGAACTTTTTATTCCAGCTGTTACCAAGTTGTGGAATGATCTTCCTAATCGGGTAG
>NC_090734.1:152235716-152245716 GCF_036898095.1 Palaemon carinicauda
TACTGATCATACACAATGAAATAGGGCAGAGCACGGGATTGATATGCCTAATTTGAAGATAAATACCGTAAATATATAAATAAAAACATAAATTTATAAATAAATAGGATAATAATTGTTAATGAATTGCCTAGCATGCGTTACAATAAGATGTGAGGACAAACTATGTCTACATTGTTAATAATTTTCATTAAAAAAAAAATACGGTAAATGTTTGGCAACATTTATTCTAGGATTTCTAACTTTAAAAAATGGATACAATCACGTAGAAGAGTAATATTACGGTCACCAACCTGCAAAAGATAATAACAAAGTAAGGTAAAATTACGGTCGCCTGTATTTTACTGAAATACGGTTGAGAACAGTATATTTTTACGGAGTATTACCGATTGAAATAACGATTTTTTTCTGTGTATAAAGTTGTGGTTCCTTCTATCGATTATTCCATGTTCCCTGTACAGAATCAATGCTTATGAATTCTCCTCATTCCTATGTTTATTCTGACTTGTCACATATCACTTTTCAAGAGACAAGTCTGTCGCTTCTTTTGTTTTCTTCTGGGCTGGACCAAAACCGGTCACTTGGTTACTACTCCAATTGTATAAAAAGGGGATTCTCTTTGCCAAGCATAATAATAATAATAATAATAATAATAATAATAATAATAATAATAATAATAATATCGATAATCGACAGTTCTGAAGCTGGTGAATCAAAGAGCCAAATTTCTAAGAGATTTCTAAAGATGCTGAACAAAGCATTTTTCCTTGACGTTTCTGAAGGTACTGAACAAACAATATATTTTCTTGACATTCCTGAAGATGCTGAAAACACAGCTTCTTTTCTTGACATTTCTGAAGATGCAAAACAAACAGCTTATTTTCTTGACATTTCTGAAGATGCTAAACAAACAGCATCTTTTATTAACATTTCTGAAAATGCTGAACAAACAGTCTCTTTTCTGGACATTTCTGAAGATGGTGAACAAACCGCTTCTTTTCTTGACATTTCTGAAGATGTAGAACAAACAGCTTGTTTTCTTGACATTTAAGATGATGGTCAACAAACAGTATTATTTCTAGACATGTCTAAAGATGCTAAACAAACAGCTTCTTTTCTTGACATTTATGAAAATGCTAAACAAACAGCTTCTTTTCTTGACATTTCTGAAGATGCTGAACAAACAGCTTCTTTTCTTGACATTTCTGAAGATGCAGAACAAACCGCTTGTTTTCTTGACATTTCAGATGATGGTCAACAAACAGTATCATTTTTAGACATGTCTGAAGATGCTAAACAAACAGCTTCTTTTCTTGACAATTCTGAAAATGCTGAACAAACAGCTCCTTTTCTTGACATTTCATATGATGGTCAACAAACAGTATCATTTTTTGACATTTCTGAAGATGCTAAACAAACAGATTCTTTTCTTGACATTTCTGAAAATGCTGAGCAACGCCATCTTTTCTTGACATTTCTGAAGATACTAAACAGACAGCACCTTTTCTTGACATTTGTGGAAGTGACCGAACTTGACAGCCACCATTTCATGACATTTCTGAAGTGTCAGATTTTTTTCAGTCGATTTTTTATCAACAGTTCTGTTGCCATATACAATCTTCGCCTCCATCCCTTACTGATGAAAGTTTCTGTATGGCTCACAAGATTCCTGAGCCTTTTTTAAATCATTAATTTAACTAATAGAGGGATACCTTGACCTCGATAGATAGAACGTTACATGATAAAAAAAATAAACCTGACAATGATTTGTTTTCTGGGTCCAAAGCACCAGTTCTTTGAAGAAACAGACTGGAGTTGTTTAGATGGATGAAGAGAAATAATGAATGAGATGGCTGACGAAAATTAATTGGAGAGAGAGAGAGAGAGAGAGAGAGAGAGAGAGAAGAGAGAGAGAGAGAGAGAATTTTGCGTTTTCTCTGAGATACGGCCGCCTTCATGCACAAGCAAAAACACTCATCTCCACTATATAATAAAGAGAAAGTGTCTGGATATATATATATATATATATATATATATACATATATATAATTTTTTTACCAATATTTAAAAAAGTTCGGATGAACCATTGGTTTTTCAAAAGCCCACAATTGACAATCTACCAAGTACATGTTTCACTACCATGTCAATAAAAAAACAAATGGGGTTTCCACAAGGACTCGAACCTACGTGATATTTTGATTCAATTTGGTTTTACGGAAACGCAAAAATCTGAAAATACAAATTCAATCCTTTACTGAAAAATCGAGATTTATCAATTCGTTGGACCTAATGGAATTCTAATCTGGGCAAATTACTTTCGATTTATCATCACCAGGTCTTTACCTGAATATAATGACTCATTTTGCAACTATCAATAAAACATAAAAGATTACCATTAAATTTAAAATAAATTCGGTCCTGACTCTAAATGTTGCTTGGCAATTCCTGGTTGTCGATATGAGGAAAACATTCCCATTTGTTTATATGAAGAGTCACTTAAGTATTACATGAGAGGTGAAACTTGATTAATTAGATACAAATATATAAAGGAGAAGTTTACGTTTATCATCATCATCATTATTATTATTATTATTATTATTATTATTATTGTTATTAATTATTATTATTATTATTATTATTATTATTATTATTATTATTATTATTATTATTATTATTGTTATTATTACCAAACTGCTGAAGAAATATCTAATTTAAATTGGTAAATTGGAAATCAATAAAATAAATAATAAAAAACGTTAAATGTTCCATAATATATAAATTACAAATTATGTATATATTACGGACTAATAATAACAACAATAACAACAACAACAACAATAATAATGATAATAATAATAATAAAAATAATAATAATAAAAATATTAAAAATAATAAATATAAAAGCAAATTAAACACCTGTGCGAAAATCAAAACCTTTAAATGAGTTCGTATGACAAAATATTCTCGATATCTTTCTTTCTTTATCTAGTCCCACAATAATAATAATAATAATAATAATAATAATAATAATAATAATAATGTAAAAGTAAACTAAATATTTCATGTGTGACAATCAAACCCTTTACATACACTCTTATGACAAAATAATATTCCCAGTATCTTTCTCTCCTTATCCAAACATTGGCCCGACAAAGAAACTGTCTCTCATTGCTCACAAAGAAAAAAAAATGAAAGACAAGACAAGAACGAGATGACAGCCTCTTTCTCTCCCCTATTAGCCAACCCAGATAAACATATTAGAAGACAGGAGCTCCACTTGAAAAGACGAGACAGAACTCGGGCATTAACGACACCTACAGGGAAAACGAGAGAGAAGACCTCTTCCTTTTATGCATAATTTATGGAGACCGTTTAAGAGAAGTAAATGATAGAAAGGAGGATGGGGGGAGAGTTTGGGGGTGGTTGTGAGGGGGAGGTATCGCAATGGGTGGTGTGAGGGGTGCTTAAGTGGGAGGCGATGTTTGACAAGGTAGATTATATTTTGTAAATATTTTGAAAGAGTCGATGAGATGAGCGTCAGGGGAGATGGGCTAATTTGCTGTTTCTAAAGTGGCGGTAATAGTGGCAATTTCTGTTTGGACAGGAACTTAAGTCTGATAAATTTCTTATTCCTGATCTAGATTACTTCATTATGCATGTTGTATAAATAGGAAAACTGTCATATTTTTATGACAAATATAGTATTTAATAATGTCTACTGGTATTATTAACTTTATATTTATCATTATTTTAGATGACATTGATTTTGATTATGACGTTTAAATTATCAATTGAAGAATTATCATTAAGTGATAATGATTTTCAGCATGTTTAAATTACATCTACAGCCGGTTTTATCAATATTGTGAATTCTGTCAACAAGATTTGACGGAAGTTGTGCATTCATCTGAGTCTGTTTGTGTCAAAGGATATCTAAACAAAACTTGATCGTTCTCAATCAAATTTTGTTGAAGTAAGGAACACGCCTAGGATTATTGAATTTCCATAAAATCATATGACGTAACTTAGCCAAAGGTCCAACTCAAAATGGGGACAGAGTTTTTTTTTTTTTTTTTTTTTTTTTTTTTTGAGTTATGGTTCACTGAGCACTAATGCCTTATTTATAATAGTTACCACAGCTGTTATTTCTAATCACTACTACTGTACCTGCTTCTTCTTCTAGTGTTGCAACCAGGTATGCTACCGGGATTGTATCTGTTTCCTTAGTTCTGTTTCTGATACTACTACTACTTTTGTAGGTCTAGTAAATCTAACAATAACTCTTATACTATTATTATTATTACTATTATTATTATTATTATTACCTCTGCAAAGGAGGTTATAAAATCAAGTCGGTTTATTTATCTATTTGTCTGTGTGTGCGCTTGTGTTCAGAATTACATCAAATCTACTAACTGATGTTCATGAAAAATAGATCTTAGGTCATGGACGACCCCGTTGAATTTTGGAGATGATCAGGATTCGGATTCTAGAATCAGATTTGCAAGTTTTTGTCATTTTAAAGATAACGTTAAAACAAACTGACTGATTTTTTTTACGAAATTTCCACCAGAGATAGATCTCCTGCCATGGACGACTCCATTAACTTTTGGAGATGATCGCGTACCGGATCCAGATTTGCAATTTTCACAATTTCAAGATTACGTCAAAAAATTACGTATTTGATTTTCATCAAATTTTAACATTGGATATATATTACACATTGGAAGAGACCATGAAATTTTGGAGGTGATACGGGTCAATATTCTGGATCAACATTGCACTTTTCACCATCTTATGTAAAGCTAGCATATGGAAAGAGGGAGGCAATGACCATAGACTTTAGTTGAATGTTGGAAATATTCTCTGGCGGAATTCTGAAACTATGATTGCTCGTGTTATTATTATTATTATTATTATTATTATTATTATTATTATTATTATTATTATTATTATTATTATTATTATTATTATTATTATTACTCGCTAAGCTACAACCCTTGATGGAAAATCAAGATGCTATAAGCCCAAGGGCTCTAACTGGGAAAATAGCTCAGTGAGGAAAGTAAATGGGGAAATGGATAGAACATTGTGCCTGAGTGTACCCTCAAGCAAGAGAATTCTAACCCAAAACAAAGGAAGGTCATGGTACAGAGGATATGGCAAAACCCAAGACAAGAGAACAATGGTTTGATTTTGGAGTGTCCTTCTCCTAGAAGAGCTGTTTACCATAGCTAAAGAGTCTCTTCTATCCTTACCAAGAGGAAAGTAGCCAATGAGCAATTTCAGGGAATCCTGTTACTGGTAATAATTCATGTAACTACCATAAGAGTTACTAGTGATCTAACCGGTGTTGCAACTACTGCTTTGGCTACAGCTGCCAACATTCATGCTACTATCAACGGAAATATCATTTCTGTTATTAAGGACAGTACTACTGCTGCTAAATTAGTCTCTCTCTCTCTCTCTCTCTCTCTCTCTCTCTCTCTCTCTCTAGTCACCGAAATACAAACACTTGGATAGGTAACCTAGAAAAGTAATAGTAAAAACCAACTACAACGATAAAAGAGAGAGAGAGAGAGAGAGAGAGAGAGAGAGAGAGAGAGAGAGAGAGGATTTCCTACAGGAAGCGTTTCTGCATGAGGGAGTAGTCATACCCTGAAGAGAAGGGGTAAACAAAGAGGCATACTCGGAGACCACAATCTCCTACAAATCTATGTGTATGTTCATGTGCATGCTTGCATATCTACATATTTACCTGTCTGTCAATTGACAGATCGCGTAAACTTGTGTATTTTATATATATATATATATATATATGTATGTATGTGTATATATATATATATATATATGAGAGAGAGAGAGAGAGAGAGAGAGAGAGGGGGGGGGGGGTTATCATTTATACTGTCTTCTATTAAACTACCAATTTCGCCAAAACCTTTCTTCCTATTTCTGCCGTTCCCAGCTATGCTCCAAAGAATCAACTCTTCTCTGTTTTATGCAAGACACAAACAGATGGGTAAAATCACTCTTAAACAGAGCTTTGCCATAAAAACGGCTGGGTAGGGGACTTGTTATCATAAGAAATAGTCAATATTTCTCTCATCCTAATCACTTACCTGTGACAGTTCTCTAACAGCCTGATTAAGCTACATTGAGTATGTTCAGGTCTTGGCTGGGTTGCCATAAAAGTGTCATTCTGTACATAGGCTCGTTAAAAATTGATAGGGCAATATATATATATATATATATATACATATATATGCATATATATATATATATATATATACATATACATATATATATATACACATCCATCCGTTTCTGAGTTGGGGTACGTTAACGTGGTGAAAGGGTTTGCGTATAGCCATGATCAGCAAAGCTGTACTAGTCAAGGCCATCTTTACTGGGATTGTTTGCTGCGAGAGATCAGATGAAAATCTCCCACCATCACCAATCTACACTCACAGCGTGGCGATGAAAACTGGACAAACCCCAAACATGTCTGAGTCCCTTGTCCTGCAGTAGACTTGAGACGGCAGTATATATATATATATATATATATGCATATATATAAATAAATTATATATATATATATATATAATATATATATATATATATATATATATGTATATATATTTAAATAAGCCATATAATTTAATACTTTAATACCTGGATTCTCTTACCGACCTAGGGATCAAGAGTTCCAAGGCGGAACCACTCAAAAACAGTAGCTTCTGACCGGCCGGGAATTGAACCCTGGTCCAGGAAGTTGGCATGAACAGTGACTTACCATTTAGCCACAAAGAAAGTTAAAAGTCAATGACAATTCTCCTGTACATATACCCGTCGAATTCAGGTTTTTTGTACTCAGAATTGAAAACAACCCATCTTCACCATCGTAGCTAATTGGTAGGTTTGTACTTGGCATTCGATTAATGAAAATTTTTGCACATTTAGACGTGTTTTCCATATTCAAACAAGTCATAAGAGAATCCAGACATTAAGTTATCAAATTATATGGCTTATTTGAATATGAAAAGCACATCTAAACGTGCAAAATTTATCATATATATATATATATATATATATATATATAGACATATATTTATTCCTTTATTTCTTTTTGTTTAGATTATAAAATCTCTTTCATTCCTTATTAATTTCACTTGATCAAATATATAACCTTATTGTAAATGCTAAAGGCAAATTAATTTAACTTCTCCACACTCCAGCCGGTTATGTAAAATAATTAATTTTACTCATTTTATGTGGTAGCTGTAATTCATTCCTGTTTCTTCTCATATGTAATAAAACCAATCCTTTAATTTATCTTATTTAAGGCAGACACTAATTCTTCTTTATCATTAGTTCAAGGAATTGAATAGATAATCGAATTTCCATCTTAATTTTTTCTTGTTTTAACAATCAACATTATATCTTCAATTCATTTTATTCTAAATCAAATGAATCTCCATTACTTGAAATTAAACCTCACCCTAACAGAAGATCCACATTGTGTACATTTATATTTTCAATTTAGGAAATAAATCTCGTCGCTGGGGCCGGGCGGTCCTTCAGCATTAAACATGGGTCGTTGGCATCAGTACTATACCTGTGGACAGTTGCCCAGGAAGGGAGGATACAGACGGAAGGTCGAGGAAGGGGGCCTAATTTGTTGGTTGGGTTTGAGGGGGGAGGGGAGGAACCAAAGGGTGGGGGCTATGGGTTGGGTGTTGGACTCTGTCTTCGTCTGAGATGGGGGGATGTATCTTTGGGAAGGGTTGGAAGTGGGAAGGCACGGGGAGGGTTGAAGAAGGGGGGGGGGGGTGAGGGAACCGTGAGATGAGTGTATCTTTTGGGAGACACCACAGGGCCAATGGTCGACGTGTCGCCTGTGGTCTGTGGCATTGATGGGTAAGTTGGGATGTGGTGGGGGAAGAGGGAGAGAGAAGAGCAGGGGGAGGAGTGGGCTTTTCGGACCAGTGCTGGGTAAGGGAGGGGAAGAATTAGGGGGATAGAAGAGGAGGGGATAGATAGGGAGTTAGGAGGCCAACAGTAGCTGTGGAGGGGGCCATATTTAGTGTCCCTCCTACGCCACGGACGCACATTGTTGGCACAAAACCCCCACAGCCATCCGGCCCTACCGTATGCTAGACACCACCCGACGGAGAAGGAGGTAGGTACTATTAGGTGGTGCCCACGAGAGGAAAAAATACCCACCACCCAGGACCCAATAAGACTTAGTGGGCCCTACCACCACCCTTCGTCTAACCTTCCCTCTTTCTTGCGTTTCAAGATTCTTCCCTTGTGCCCAATACGTTAATTTTAACGCTCTCTTTCTCTACTTACTAAAAAAATAAATCAGCAAAGTTAAAAATATTTCGTTAATTCACCAAAAACTGTTACAAATAACTTGTTACTCATCTGTATTGTAATCATCTATTTTGAATATAAAAACAGTCCTTTTACCAGCTATTTTTTTCTATTCAATACTTAATAAGTACGGTGTTTTTTTAAAATGAATTTCTTCAGTAATACACCGAAAAATGAAAATAACTGATCGTCATGTAACTTTGAATATGTATTACATATATTCTAAAATCATTATCTCTAATAGTTATTTGAATTTTTATAGTATGTAATTATAACACGTTTACGGCACCTACTACTGTACTACCCATGTTCTTAAAATGACTTTTTCATAATTATTAACATTATCTTTATAAGAAATAGTTTAACTGCATTATTTTGTGCATACAAATGGGGCCAATAGACCTTCCACGATCTTGCAACTGTATTTTTGTTTCCATTTGCACCCGTGACGCCGAACTGAAACAACCTCTATTATTATTGTTATTAACATTACCTTTACGAGTATATGTCAATAACTATATTAAAACAACAACAATAATAACAACAATGGTAATGTAATTTATATTTCCCTATAGCCTGCTAGAAGTTTAGAATTGCATATGCAATAGAAGGCGTACAAATGTCATTGGTAAACATTACAGCTCCACTTATAAATCACATTAATAATAATTCTTTTGCAAATAATAATAATAATAATAATAATAATAATAATAATAATAATAAAGGATGCGTGGAATAGAAACAAAGGACATATTCACGATTCAATTGTTAAAGAATGAATATGGCCGTGACTGTTTGTTGGTTTATTTCTCTGGAGCTAAGCCCTGCTTCGGAAAACGGTTTGATGATGGGAACAAATAAAAATAACAACACTTTACCGACAGCCAGGAACACATGACTTAAAGTTACAAAGGAGAACTGCGTGGGTTTTGTCTAATTCACATGACCTGCTTATACATAAATAATAAAATAAAAGCAATCAGATATTTCTAATCTCCGCCATAGGTTAATGGCTTCGTCCATGGCCTAAGATCTATCTGCGGTGGAAATTTCGTCAAAATCCGTCAATTTGTTTTGATGTTATCTTTAAAATGGTAAAAAAATGCAAATCCGGATATACTATAGAATCCGGATCCGGATCATCTCCAAAATTTAATGGGGACGTCTAAGACCTAAGATGTATCTGGTAAAAAAAATTCGTCAAAATCCGTCAAGTAGTTTCAAACGTAATCGGGTGTCCCAAAAAAGACTGACAGACGTAAACAAAATATGCAAATCCTAATCTAGGATCCGGATTCGGAACAGGATCATCTCCGAAAGTTAATGGAGTCATCCAGGGCACAAGTCCTTCATCATTCAGAAGAAATATCATCATGTTTTGAAGTTATCTTTAAAATAAAAAAATGCAAATCCAGATATAGAATCCGGATCTAGATCATCTCCAAAATTTAATGGGGTCGTCCATGACCTAAGATCTATCTGTGATGAAAACATCGTCAAAATCCATCCGGTAGTTTGGACGTAATCCTGTCCACAGAGACTGTGCAGAAACACAGACAAATAAATAAATAAACAAACTCGAATGTATAACATCCTTAGCAAAGGTAATAACACATCGGATACT
>NC_090734.1:152250716-152251870 GCF_036898095.1 Palaemon carinicauda
CATCAGCAGCCATTGCCTGGCCCTCCTTGGTCCTAACTTGGTTGGAGAGGGGACATGGGCTCTGATCATATGTATATATGGTCAGTCTCTAGGGCATTGTCCTACTTGGTAGGGCTATGCCACTGTCCTTTGTCTCTGCCGTTCATGAACGGCCTTTAAACCCTTAATCCACACATTAGGTTTGATAAAATTCAGAGAGAGAGAGAGAGAGAGAGAGAGAGAGAGAGAGAGAGAGAGAGATTATTTGAAGCAATGGCAAAGAATAACATGCCAGATTCAGTGAAAAAAAAAGGCGAGATAGATGGCACGAATGTATGCGAACCAGATGGCCTTGCAAGGAGGGTGGTTGGCTAACACCATCTACTAAGCCACCTGATTGTTGACTCAGAAGGGCACATGTCATCATGACGACCCTGAAATTTCGAGTCAACAAAGGAACTGTCAACATTTTTATATGCGCGTGTTCTCTCTCTCTCTCTCTCTCTCTCTCTCTCTCTCTCTCTCTCTCCCTCTCTCTCTCTCTCTCTCTCTCTCTCTTTCTTCTTTTTCAGGTTTGTACGAAATGGCACAAGTCCTTTTCATAATTGTCTTGTACCAACTACTGTATAGCCTTTTTAATAATAATGATAATAATGCTAATAATAATAATAATAATAATAATAACAACAATAATAATGAGAAGTACGACAATGATAATTATCACTAACGATATTTTCTATCAATTCCTCTACATCATTGCCTTCACCTCAACAGTATAACATGTCCCAGGTTTGTGAGAGAGAGAGAGAGAGAGAGAGAGAGAGAGAGAGAGAGAGAGCAACCCTCTTAATATATATCAGGAGTGTATCAGGATCAATTTAAAATTATGTCATAAAACCCGTCAAAACAGGCCGCATAAGGGGCGTATCTCTCCTCTATAAACCTGGAGAGAAATAAGCCTTCTGACAAGACGAAATGGAGACCACATCTCTCACCTGCCTGTCATCTTCGCTACTCTTACAATCACAGGACGCCATCACTCAGTCGGGTCCTCCCTGGTGATGATGGGTTTGTTTGATATTTGGTAATCTTATCTTGGCCAAATGGTGGCGGCCTCTTAAGACAAGACGGGAGAGAGAACGACTTAAAACATTATGTGTTTTGAGTATATGAAG
>NC_090734.1:152254870-152259870 GCF_036898095.1 Palaemon carinicauda
AAATATATACATATATATATATATATATATATATATAAATATACATATATATATATATATATATATATACAGAAGTATGCAAATATGTATATACTATATAAATACTTATATACATATTTTTCTTCAGTTTTCTGTTTAACGAAACTAGTATATATATTCTATGGGAAACATACTTCACATTAAACTTTTACAGAACCTATCATCAATAAAATGCAGAGCAACGCAGAGCAACATAATTCACTGGTTATGCCATAAATATTTCTCAATTGAAAAACGACTTCCAAAAGAATGATGACTATCTGTTTTGAACCTTTGTATTCGGGACATTCCAATTCAGGAATAATTTATTTCAATAATGCCCTAACAACTAACTAATCAATATTAAAGCAGATTCTGGACTACCGTGTCTCCCGTGATAGCTTTCCATATAATTCTCGGGTAGGATAACTAACTCCTAGGTTTGTTAATAAGGACGAAAACTTGTATTGATTGAATAAATAAAGGGTATTCAAAGGTCACTCCATTGAGTGCATTGGAGGCAGGAGATCTGAAGAGGCAGTCTCATTTTAGGTCGCGCAAGAATTGTAGGCCCATAGGGGTCGAGGCCAGCTCCTTCAAGAACACATTTAAGGTTTAAATGATACTCATGAATGGTACAGGCAAGGGACATTGCCCTATAGACTGATCACATACATATAATCAGTGACCAAGCATTTTCCACCTAAGCTAAGACCACGGAGGGTCAGGCAAAGCCTACTGATAACTCAGCAGGTAGACATACAGGCTCCTCACAAGAATGGTGAGGTAGCAGACACTACAAAAAACGATCGAATTCGGACGGGTTTCGAAGCCCGGTCTAGCAGATCGCTGGGCAGGGACGTTGCCAATAGGCTACCTTAATCAGAGAGTAAATAGACAATTCTTGAAAGCTTTCCTTCCTCTATAGAGACTTTTCATATCCAAAATCAAATTTACCTATGAAAATAAGACCGTGGCATTAATATAATCTTTGTCACTCAGAACATCAGCCACAGATTTATCAATAGATATATAGTTTGAAACTGAAATTCAAATGACAATTAAGCCAAAAGAACCTTATAATTTGCAATCAAAAGCCTTCCAGAGACAATATGCAAGCTAGGATGTAATAAAACCTATGCACTTCATCATACCTTAGCGGTTCGGCAAAATATTCTTTAATGTGATTTACATTGTATCATTCAACCCACCTTCAAATGCCGGTTGTTTTTTTTTTTCGGCAGCAATTTAATGTTTTACGTCGATTTATTTGTCACTAAATAATACTGTGACCTACTCATCTTTTGTATTGTTCAAATTATCATTTGTAAATCTTTACTTTGTATTTCCTTATATAACCATTTCTTTAACCTTCACAAATCTCAGGACGTGTTAAACACTGTACCCCAATTTAAAATTTCCTTCTCGTTGGTAAAGGGTACAAACTTTATATATGGGTACAATCATTCTTACGACAGACAATCAGACAGATGGGTAGACAGACGGACATGCAGGCAATACCGTCTAAGACCTATCTGTTCCACAAGCCCCTGAAGGTACAAGCCCGATCCTGTGTCCCAAAGTGCCAGCAATTGCAGAAGTCTAAATCTAGAAGCCCTCTCAAATTTGCCTAATTTTTTTGACCTCCTCGCGTTGCAGAAGTAAATAAAGAGCTGATTTAATGTCAGTTGAGAAACAAAGGCGAAGTCGAGACCCTTTAAATAAAGAGGTCTTAAATACAAAAGACAAGAATCGTAAACAAAACAAGAGGAAAAAGACACACACACACAAACTACGAGATTAGTAAGAGGGAGAGGGAGGGGCAGTGGTTGAATCTCACGTACCCTGAATTGCTAGGATTAATTACTTGTTCCTTAACCAAGGGCCTTCTAAGTCTTGCTTCTCTTGTCGCATGTGTTTAAGGGTGGTCATCGAGAGAGAGAGAGAGAGAGAGAGAGAGAGAGAGAGAGAGAGAGAGAGAGAGAGAGAGAGAATGAATATATCACAGAGATATAAGAAGTAATACTTAGCGTAACGTAACATGAGAGAGAGAGAGAGAGAGAGAGAGAGAGAGAGAGAGAGAGAGAGAGAGAGAGAGAGATGAATATATCACAAGGAGACAAAAGAAGTAGTACTTAGCGTAACACAAGAGAGAGAGAGAGAGAGAGAGAGAGAGAGAGAGAGAGAGAGAGAGAGAGAGAGAGAGAGAGAGAATGCCAACATACAATTAATTCCCCCTAGGACACTATCATATTATTATTAATTCCTAAGCTACAACCCTAGTTGGAAAAGCAGGATGCTATAAGCCCAAGGACCACAACAGGTAAAATAGCCCAGCGAGGAAAGGAAGCTTTGGCAAAAGGTTAATTTTCATTTAACGACTGATATTGGCACCCATGATACATTGACAGATTGCGGCTGTTTACAATTGGAAGAAAACGTGCCCCTCAGGGTACGTACTCTGTGAGTGGGAGGGCGACGGCAAAGGCTTTGGATATTTAACTTTTTATTCTTTTGAACCATCACCTTTCCCATTGAAAGAAGTGACCTGCCGCAGTTTTGTAACGAACAACTTCATAGTTCACTGCGACCGATCTAAAGCACCTTGACTCACTCGGGATTAGTTTGATTATCTTAACGAATGTAGGACATTCAGTGCTTGGGCTACTGGTGGCAAACCTCGCAGTGCACTCTGAAGTAAAATTCGAAAATAGCTGGATTGTACGTTAGAAAAAAAGGAAGCGGGAACGGTGGTTAAATTGAAGGCAAAAAGGGGGTGCCATCTAAGGGGTAAAGGACCCTTCAAACGCACTACATGTAGAACACTGATGACATTAGCCTTCTGCAAGGGCGACTCACTCTCTCGGAAACGAACTTATGACGCAAGCAACTTAAGCATTAGGAATCGAGAAACCATGTTAATGTTGCTAGCATTGATTTCTATAAAGTAATTTAACAATACTTAATGAGTCCAGTTTGTGGATAATCGGCAACAATTTGCTCAGGCAAGCAGCTGATAAATCAATATGATTGTTGTGGCCCTATTGGTAACGTCTCTGCTTGAAGATCGCCACACAAACTCGTTAGTTCCCTTAGTGTCTGCCACCTTACCCTCCTCGTGAGGTAAGGATGGGGGGAGGGGAGCCTATAGGTCTACCTGCAGAGTCATCACCAGCCATTACCTGGCCCTCCTGGTCCTAGCTTGGGTGGAGAGGGGGCCTAGCGGCAGATCGTCTGATAAATAGTCAATCTCTAGGTCACTGTTCTTCTTGCCAGGGTAATGTCACTATCCCTTGCCTCTGTTATTCATGACTGGCCTTTAAACCTTTAAAAAAACAAAAGAAAAATAGGCATTTGAATTGTGCATCTAATTTAAAACTGGAATTAAGCGCGAAGGATGTAACAGTGCGCCTCATGAAATACACTAGGCAGTTTCCTCAATTTTGGCAATAGTAATAAAATAAAAAATTCAGCTCGAGTCGTCTGCTGGTATACAATGTACCTTCCGAATAATCGGTTAATAAACGTTTTAAATTTCAATAACTTGAGAGAGAGAGAGAGAGAGAGAGAGAGAGAGAGATTCCACTTCCTAATTCTGTTATCAATGCAGTCTACCTTGAGGTCTGGTGTGTAGGCGTAAAAGAATCCCTTCAAAAGATAATAACTGATATTATTATCATAATATTCATTATTATGGTTGTCGTTGTCGTTGTTACTGTTGTTTTATAAAATGAAAGGATAAAAATATTGGTCTGAATTGTAATATAAATATCTGAAATTTATCCAAATATTTCTGTAGTTTTTTACCAAAGAAGAGAATGGGCTTGACACGATGGAACATTATTATTATTATTATTATTATTATTATTATTATTATTATTATTATTTACTCTTAATATTGTTATTGTTATTACTATCAAAACAAATAAATTTATAAATTATTTAGAAAATATACAAGACAGTTTCTTAGCATTATTATTGATTTTTTAAGTAATAGATCTCAAAGAGTTGTTGTTGATGGGCACCATAGTGATTATAGGAATGTGATATCCGGTGTTCCACAGGGTAGTGTTCTTGGCCCATTACTTTTCATACTATATACACATGACATGTGGTTTGGCCTAGAAAACAAGCTTGTTGCATATGCAGATGATGCTACTCTCTTTGCATCAATTCCATCCCCTGAATGTAGATCTAGGGTTGGTGAATCCCTTAATAGAGATTTAGCTAGAATTAGTGCATGGTGCAAATTATGGGGTATGAAGTTGAATCCTAACAAAACTCAAAGTATGATTGTAAGTAGGTCAAGGACGGTGGCTCCTCAACATCCGGATCTCAGTATTGATAATGTTTCTTTAAATATGTATGACTCTTTCAAAATTTTAGGTGTGATTCTCGACAGTAAATTTACTTTTGAGAAACATATAAGGTCTCTGTCTTCTTCAATTGCACAAAAAATAGGCTTATTGAGAAAGTCTTTAAAGATTTTCGGTGATCAATCTATTCTGAAGAAGTGTTTTAATTCTTTCATTCTACCTTGTTTTGAGTATTGTTCTCCTGTTTGGTCTTCAGCTGCTGATTCTCATCTTAATTTGTTGGACAGAAACTTACGGTCTATTAAATTTCTTATTCCTGATCTAGATATTAATCTCTGGCACCGTCGTTCAATTAGTTCATTATGCATGTTGCATAAGATTTTTCATAACTCTGACCATCCTTTACATTCAGATCTCCCTGGACAATTCTATCCTGTTCGTAATACTAGGCAGGCAGTTAATTCTAATAGCCAGGCCTTCTCCATCATGAGACTCAATACTACGCAGTACTCTAGAAGTTTTATTCCAGCTGTTACCAAGTCGTGGAATGATCTTCCTAATCGGGTGGTTGAATCAGTAGAACTTCAAAGTTCAAAGTTGGAGCAAATGCTTTTTTGTTGACCAGGCGGACATGAGTCTTTTTATAGTTTATTTATGACATATTTG
>NC_090734.1:152264870-152269870 GCF_036898095.1 Palaemon carinicauda
AGTATTCGAAAACAAATTCTTGAGTGAGAGGTTCTTCTTCAGCCAGCGATACGAAGATACACCTGGAAATTACAATCCAGGAATGAAGCCACACTCCTAAAATTCCCACATTTAAACAGGCCACACCAACGTAACTCGAGAGGGCCCACGCTGCTTCTCATACAGCCACAACCATCAGATGGGAACGGAATTGATTGCTCCAAACTCAACGGCGAAACACCGGATCCAACACCGTATCTTCCAAAAGTATCAGTGACCTTCCTTGAAGACAGACACCTTCTCACTGCCGGCTATAATTCTCGTTGCTGTGACGTGACCTCCGAAACCTTCGTTCCTGCCAACAAATGGGGAACAAGTAGTTAACTGGCATTTGAACAATTGTCTAGTCAATCTTTCCCGAACTATTCAAAACAGAATTATTTATTTATATTACAATATATATATATATATATATATATATATATATATATATATATATATATATACATACATATATATATATATATATATATATATATATATATATATATATACATATATATATATATATATATATATATATATATATATATATAAATAAGATAGTCAATGCTGTTATCATCATCTTTATTCGGTAGCTTTTGACATAACTTGTGTCATCCTCAGCCTATCTGCAATTATCATTATGTAAAATTAATAAAATTAATACATAATGGTAATTGCAGATAGGCTGAGGATGACATAAGTTATGTCGAAAGCTACCGAATAAAGATGATGATAGCAGCATTGACTATTTTATTTGTACTAAAATTGCGATTCCCTAGAGGAACCCAACTATCAACTATATATATATATATATATATATATATATATATATATATATATATATATATATATATATATATATATATATATATATATATATATATACACACACTTGTTCTTTATTATATAGAGGAGATGAGAAGAAGTGCTAATTCATCACATCGAAAATAGTATGCAAAAAGATTTGCTCTATAATCTATAGTACATAAAATAGATGAGATACAATCATAATACAGATGTGAGGTACTAAGAGGTGGAATTTAGAGGAAAATGGACAAGTTACTGATCTATTCCTCCTCCACCCATCAAATCAATCATGAATTTTATATAATATGCTCTTATCCTCTAGGCCATATCAAGTAAAAATGCGATATACTTATCAACAGCACGTTGCTCATTTAAACAATTATATCGTTTGATTATATCTCACAGGCTTTAAAAGTTTAAAGGCCACTCGTGAATGGCAGAGGAAAGGGACAGTGGCAGTGCCCTATCAAGCAGGACAATGCCCTAGAGACTGACCATATATACATATGATCAGCGCCCATGTCCCCTCTCCAACCAAGCTAGGACCAAGGAGGGCCAAGCAATGGCTGCTGATGACTCGGCGGATAGACCTAAAGGCTCCTTCAAAAACCCCCATCCTCAGCTAACAAGGATGGTGAGGTTGCAGCGACCAAAGGAACGAACAAGTTTGAGAGGGACTCGAACCCCAGTCTGGCGATCACCAGTCAGGGACGTTACCACCTAGGCCACCACACCCCTAATATCTCCTACCCTTCTAAGTCCTCTTGCAGTAACCGTGATCTGTTTAGGATTTTCTCTCGATTACAACAACTATTACTGGAATCTACAGTTTTTGTCCAACACCTTCTTCCTAAGCTTTTTCCAAGGTTAAACCTCTTCAAGAACCATATAACCCTTGACTTGATCAATGTTTGATTTTTTTCCTACGTCTTATGATTTGATATCTCAGCATGAGTTCATATATCAACAATGTAGAAAAAACAATGTTTACCTTAATATTCCTGATATACATACATAAGATACATACATACATACATACATACGTACACGCATACATATAATATCTATGTATACAATATATACAGTATATATATATACTATATATATATATATATATATATATATATATATATATATATATATATATATATATATATATATATATATATATATGTATGTATATATATATATATATATATGTATGTATGAATATATATATATATATATATATATATATATATATATATATATGTATGTATATATATAAAATCTTATATACACGTAAAAATAAGAACATATACAGTACAAACACGTGTCTAATCTATGAAAATACGACTCGTTCTCTTACGCCATAGTTCATCAACTGTCCAAAAAAGAGATAGTTGGAGTTTAGATGAAAAGGAAGACAAATGGAACATATAAAAATGCTAAGTTAAAATATATACCAAGAAAAAAATAACTTAAAAATTCCTAAAGTAAAATTTAAAAAGAAAAACAAGTACTCCTTTATCATAAATATCATATTACTATACCAATAATAATTGAAATAAGAGTAATAACAATGATTATGAAGATTATTGTCATGAACATTATTATTATCATAATTATTATCATCATTAGTAACATTTTGAATATTAGTATCATTACGATCATAATTTTTTTATAATTTTTCTTAAAATAGGAATACCTTTCACTCTAAAAGTACCCATCTCACATATTGCAATGTCAAGACTTGATATGAAAAATCAGAAAAGATAAAGCAAGCACGGCAAAATACAGAATAAAGAAATGCACACATAAATAACACTAAAAATTGTAAACTAGGATAACGGAATAAGTTAATTCTTCAGCAAAGTACAGAATGCCAATCTAGGTTTAAGCATACTGCATAGAACTAGGGTAATAGATACCAGTCCCGGTATATTGCGAAAAAGACCAGGTGTATGCATAGCAAAAGGTACCCTGGTAAAGGATGTACGCCAAGGAATACGGCCATATTGCTAATTACCCAAAGGTACGAATATCTATCTGTGCATATTGCAATGTGCAAAATTTTCATATGATATATACAAAACAAGTCATGTATACCTATCAAAGAATATATTCAGTCAGCAGAAACGCCAAGTACTGAGTACCCAATCGGGCACACGAGCACAGTGCGAGAAAGCCATTCTTGTGTATACGAATCCAGAAAAAATATCCAATTAATGGATACCAATCATATATATATATATATATATATATATATATATATATATATATATATATATACATATATACATACACGCACTGCCAAAATTGCACACGTCATTGGTATCAATCTGGGTATGTATACCCAAAGAAAAAAAATAATTTCCAAGAAATGACTATCAATCTGGCCCTGTATACCCACAGCAAAATCCTCCAGTATAATGAATGCCCATCAGAGAATCTACATTTCAAAGATGCCAACTGGGTGGTTCTGCTACCGGAGTTGTCTGATCTCCGGGACCCGATGGCTCTCAGATGTATGCCCGTGTGGGCGGCAGGGATGCTGGTGAAAGTGGGTGGTTAATGGTTGGTGTCGACGCCCTGAAGCAGGGGCGGCTCCGAGTTAGGGATGGAGCAAAAGGAGCCTTGGAGGAGGATGAAGAGGAGGAGGAGTAGGAAGAGGAGGAAGGAGGGAGGGACTCATCCTTCTCCTCCCCCCCCCTACCCCTCCCTTTCCTAGTATTGTGGCAGGTGGGGATATAGCGTGGTGGGTATAGAGCAAGGCGCCCTTAAGCATCAACGAAGGAGATTCGTGTATTTCCTTTTACAGAGATTTTGATTATTTCACCGATTCCGTCGTCTGTTTTCTCTTTTGGAATAGGGAGTGGTACGTCTCTCTCTCTCTCTCTCTCTCTCTCTCTCTCTCTCTCTCTCTCTCTCTCTCTCATATCTACCTTCATCCAATCAATCAACTTTTGACTTACCCTGTCTTAAATCTGGAATTAAAAATCATCTCATTCAAATAAAGTACTAAATAAGGTCTTTGTTACTCAGACAATCTGCTTTTGTGTTGTTTACATTTGTGTATGTATGTATGTATGTATGTATGTATGTGTGCGTATGCCCGTTTTTAGTGAAACATTTCATGATTTTCCTGCATTTAAACCTATTACTGAAAACGGGGAAAAATTATTCTCCCTTAAAAATTCAGCTAAAATCGATTATTATTATTATTATTATTATTATTGCTGTTGTTGTTTAGGCATGGCACTATCAATTTCATGCTCTACCTCTTTGAAATACGCATATACACAAAATGCAAACTGCAATGATGGGCACTCTGTAGAAAGGACGCCTTCGCTACACCCATCAGTCTTAATTTTATGTTAATTCCACTGCGTACTTGTACTTCGATGTGTTTTCTTCAAAATCTAATGGATTTGTCCTTGGGTCATACCCCACATGTCCACAAAGTTTCGTTGAAATTGGTTCAATAGTTTTTTGCGTAATGTTGTTCACAAACAAAAAATTAACATTGCGATTATCTTCATAATACTACTGCGTACCTCTACTTATGTATTTTATTAAAATATTACAGATTTATCCTTGGGTCATACCCATTATTACTACCAAGTTTGGTTTAAATCGGTACAGTAGTTTTTGCGTAAAGTTACTCAATATATATATATATATATATATATATATATATATATATACATATATATATATATATATATATATATATATATTATATAAACTAACAAGCAGGCAAGGGTGAATACATATTTTTCTAGTTCAGCCCCGAAAAAACTAACAATATAACAATGATACTTTGCCTCTAAGAGGAAGGTAGGTTATAAGTAAAGGAACACATAAGGAAAAAGAAAATTCCAATGCTTTAAGGTAAATCAAATAAAGCAATACCTGTAATTACCGACGAAAGTAATTGCATTTTTTTTCCTTTTCACATTTAGTTGAAAAAATCTTTATAAAATCTTCATGGTGTATATTACATGTATAAATGCTCTACCAAATTAGATTATCTAAAAACAATGAAAAATAATTCAATAACTGACGATTTATATTGAAATTCAAATGTTATAATAAATGAAGAAGAAATGGTACAACAATAATTACAATACTAATACTTAATACGTTATAGTCAAATATACCTATAATGGAATGAATAATTCTTTCTG
>NC_090734.1:152279870-152294870 GCF_036898095.1 Palaemon carinicauda
ATAAATGGAGAAATGGGGGATCGAGTTGGTCATTCTTGGTCATCCTAATGCTCAAGTTGGGTGCAGACTTCGAAATTGGATGGGTTGCGTATATTGACTATAAGTACACACACACACACACACACACACATATATATATATATATATATATACATACATATATATATACACAGTATATGTACACATACATATACAGTATATGTACACATGCATACATACATACATTCTAAGCTACAATTTCGCACGTAAGCTACCCACTTTAAAAATATTTATTTCAAAATATACAAATACAGATCGAATATATGAAAACTACCAAAATTTCACATTAATTACCCACAAGGAGTAAGTGATACAAAAAGCTGTTAAAATGCTAGACGATCAACAAAACTTAATGAATTTAAAAAAAAGAAATGGAAAAAAATAGTAAACACAAAAATGGCTAACCTAGAAGTAGGTGGTTAAGAACTATCCTGATAAAGGTAAGGCAGAAAAAACTTGGGAGAAGAAACGAATAGACTAAGGAACATGTGTCGTCAATGGGCAGTTTAAATTTATTGTTTCCTACTTTTAATGGTTTCTTTACATATCTTAATAGTTTCATGTTTTTTTTTTAGTATCACTCACTTCTTTCGTTCATTTTATTATAAATTCTGAATTATTACATTAATGTTTACTTGAGAATTTGGGAATCGCCAAATGTAATTATAAATTTTAATGTTTTATATAATGAAATAATGGCGAAAACGTATAGACGAGAAATATGGATGCAAGAAACTAATTGAATATTTTATACCATTAAAACATACATCGATAAAAGGCAATAGACAAATAACTAAATATTTCACGGGATGTAGATAAACAAATAAATTTTAAATAAATAAACTCATGATAGTATATAAAAACACATAAATAACCACACTGATTATATTTCTCTTGTACAAAATAACTCAAATTCACCGCCATTCAGTCATCTTATAAAAAAAAAAAAAATACATATAGACAAAAACATAAACAAATTACATTAATCCGTTTTTTCTGTTTTATCGCAAAAGCGAAATAGTTGACGGTAAATCACTGCGATGCCAGGTACATTAACAATCAAACACGGTAATAAGGCAAAATGAAATGTTGAACTTACTGGCATGAGTCTCTTTTTATAGTTTATTTATGTAAGATGTATTTTTGATATTGTTACTGTTCTTAAAATATTTCCTATTAATTGTTCATTACTTCTCTTGTAGTTTATTTATTTCTTTATTTCTTTTCCTAACTGGGCAATTTTTTCCCCGTTGGAGCCCTTAGGCTTATAGCATCCTACTTTTTCTTCTTGGGGTGTAGCTTAACTAATAATAATAATAATAATAATAATAATAATAATAATAATTATTATTTGCTAAGCTACAACCCTAATTGGAAAAGCAGGATGCTATAAGCCCAAGGGCCCAACATGGAGAATAGCCCAGTAAGGAAAGGAAAGAAGGAAAAAGTAAATATTTCAAGAACAGCAACATTTAAATAAATATCTCCTATATAAACAATAAAAACTTTAACAAAACAAGAGGAAGCGAAATTAGATAGAGAAGTGTGCTCGAGTGTACCCTCAAGAAAGAGAACTATAACCCAAGACAGTGGAAGACCATGGTACAGAGGCTATGACACTACCCAAGACTGGAAAACAATGGTTTGATTTTGGGGGTCCTTCTCCTAGAAGAAAAACGATGATGAAAATATGGCATGGTGTTAGTGCTGGGGAGGCTATTCAGTGCCATGGTGCAACTGGAAAACATTAGTGTTGCGTCTCTTGAACATCAAGAGGGAATAAGAAAATCTTAAACTGAGGAAAAAAAAAAGACATTTGGAGAAGACCCTTAAATATTACCTACATTGATACACAGGTTAAGTCAATAACACAAGCCACCAAACCCCCCCCCCCCCCACAAGGCATCCATTAACTACAAGTGAAAGTTACTCAGTTAATTACGAAAATGTTAATCACAAACCTGTTTGAAAGTCTCTCAAATAAATCGTTATTAGTTAATGAGTCTGCTGGTGATAGACGTTGGGTCTATAACTTTAACAGAAAATGTATCGAGTCTAAATATTTGTGGTTACTGATTTTTTAGCTTTATAGAAATGCCAATGGCAATCACACATGCAGATACTACGAGTCAAGCACACATACATATAATATATATGTATTTACTTTATGTGTATATATATATATATATATATATATATATATATATATATATATATATATATATATATATATTTAAATTTATATATATATATATATATATATATATATATATATATATATATATATATATATATATATATATATATATATATATATACATATATATATGCATATAGACATTCTCTCTCTCTCTCTCTCTCTCTCTCTCTCTCTCTCTCTCTCTCTCTCTCTCTCTCTCTCTCTCTCTCTCTCTCTCTTTCATTATATATATATATATATATATATATATATATGTATATATATATATATATATATATATATATATATATATATATATATATATATATATATATATATATATATATGCGTATTTGAAAAATATAGCGTTTCTAAAAAAAAAACTTTCCAAACAGAAAATACATATCAACACTTGGTAAATAAAAAATCAAGTTCCCTTGCTATAATGATGAAAACTCTTTTCCTGTTACCACTTAACGTTTCCAACAGAACAAACTGCTTCACAATATAAATTTTCTACCTACTAGGAAATGTTTCATGAGCAATATGTAACAGTGCAGATTATGTGAGTGCAATTCAAGCATTTTCTTCGTACTCCCCAGTTTAGCGATCTGCTGGAAGGTGATCTGAAACTTGCTCAAGCTGGATTGTTTTTTGTAGTGTCTGCAACATCACCATCCTTGTGAACTAAGGATGGGGATTTGAGAGAGCCTATAGGTCTACTTGCTGAGTCATCAGCAGCCATTGCCTAGCCCTTCCTGGTCATAGTTTGGGTGGAGAGGGTGCTTGGGCACAGATCATATGTAAATATAATCAGTCTATACGAATTCTTACTTCCCCTTGACTTTGCTTTTTATGGGCGACTTTTAAACCTTAAAAATAAGTAAGCATAAAATAGGTCAAGATGCTGGACAGTAAGAAGGATAAAAAGGAAAAGGGATCGTTGGTCAAGACGAAAACCAAAAAGTGGATGACGCTACAGGCCGATGAGACTTTGCAAAGTCACTACAGTTCCCCACATGAGGTGTACTGACGGCACTAAACCCCCAAGGGAGTTTCATGACTGTGATGGTCCTGAAGCAAATTGAATTTAACAATATTTCACGAATTCTTCATCCACGTCCCTTTCCTTGAACACAAAACAAAAACAACTGAAAACACAATCAAAGTTTAAAGACTTTTATTAAAATTGTCGAGATGATTACTATTGAAATCAATTTACCGGAAGACTAATTTTTATCACTTTCCCCTCGCGAGCTGAAACTAATCCACATCCTCTGCTCCTATCAAAAAAAAAAAAAAAAAAAAAAAAAAAAAAAAAAAAAAAAAAAAAAAGAGACGAACTTTAATAAAACGATGTAAATAAAAATGACAAACGCAGCGCTAGATGGGTCCCGTGATTAATTAAAATACTAAAGTTTTATAATAAAGCCGATGGAGAAACAAGGGATTGAAAGAACGGGCTGTCGCTGTATCAAGTTATGACGGTAAAAAAGAATGATTGACTCTTTACGGGGGGAAAATCATATCATATAATGACCAGGAATAAATATATCCTTCTGCCAGAGAGAGAGAGAGAGAGAGAGAGAGAGAGAGAGAGAGAGAGAGAGAGAGAGGTAGCTGCATCTCACACCCTTTTATTCTTTATATATCAGAGAGAGAGAGAGAGAGAGAGAGAGAGAGAGAGAGAGAGAGAGAGAGAGAGAGAGAGAGAGAGAGAGAGGTAGCTGCATCTCACACCCTTTTATTCTTTATATATCAGAGAGAGAGAGAGAGAGAGAGAGAGAGACCTGTGCTTCCACCCAATCAAAAAAGGGGATAGCGAAAGAACTTTCAGGAGTAGAGGGGAGAAAAGGAAGAGAGCAAGTAGAGGAGGAGGAGGAGGAGGAGGAGGAGTGGGAGGGGGAGGGAAAGGAGGTGGTGGAGAATGAGGAGGAGGTGGATAGGGTCGTCTTTGGCAGTGACAAAAACCTCTTCACTGGTGTATTAAGGATCCATTGCCAAGAAAACAAAAGACGCAGCAGCTGCCCTTGTCATCTGCGACCATTACATGCTTCTTCGGCCACTCTCGTCCGATCTCTCTCTCTCTCTCTCTCTCTCTCTCTCTCTCTCTCCCCTGCCAGCTCCCCTCTTCCCTTCATCCTTGCAGCCCGTGGGAGGGGAAGAACCTTTAAACAGAACCCCTTTTTTTATTGTCTCGTGGTCTGAGGAAAGTACACCGCACATGGAGGTTTTACAAGACAGAGGGCACAGGTCTTTGGACACGAAGGCTCAAAGAACTTCTTGTATCACTGGTTTATTTGTGACTTTTCCAAAATTTCGTCATTATTGTACTATGCTATACCTTTGTGACGATAGCAGGAAAAATCTACCTTTATATAAATAACATTGTGACTAAATCATATTTTACATTACTCTTACTACTAGTGGACTTTTCAAACTATTAGCTAACAAAGTGCCCTCATTCTTCTTTTACCCGTCTTCCCAATGAAGAAAGAAAAAAAAAATATATGGTACATGATTCGAGACGCCACAGGCATCGTTTGTTATGATATTTCCAAGCGCGCAGTCATTAACAGCTAATAACCATATTATGGGCCTAACAATTGGATCTACCTCGACCATATTAAAAGGTTGGCTACCTCATTTGGAGCTAGTTAGCTCAAACACCCTTTAAAGGTTAATAACCTTCTGGCTATAGTCTGTCCAGAATGTCATGAAACATAGAGTAGGTTTCCGACGTTGCCGCTTTGCGCCAATTTCATTCATTAAATCTCACTTAAGGCGAAAAAACAGTGTAGATTTGGCATACACTATGCCACATCTCTCTCTGTCTCAGGTCAGGAAGGTTAAGTAGCTTATCACTTTGGTTCTGATACCCAAGCGTGACGGTTTAAGATGGAAGGCTCCCCACGACAGCAATTAAGTGCTCAGACGCAAGAAGTCATATTCAATGTCCACGAGTACTTCAAAAGGGAGAAAGAAGACAAAACTGTTATGCATGGCTTTGACAAGGCAGTACAACGTACAATGGATGCAACTAAGCAGTGCAGAAGTACGATATATCGCATTTGTAAGGAAGGAAAAGACAGCTTAGAAGAAAATGAAGCTCCCGTTTTTAACGTAAAGAAAAGGAAAAGACCACCAACTGTAACCAACATCGATGGATTTGATCAGTGCGTTTTACGAAGGACAGTTCTCGGTTATTATGTCAGAAAGGAAATTCCAACGCTGGATAGCATTCTACTTGAAGTCAAAGAAAATATTGGATTTAGTGGATGCAGAGAATCTTTACGTAAGATACTTGAAGAAATTGGATTTAAATACGGAAGAGTTAACGAGCGGAAATTTCTACTGAGGAGAAGTGATATTGCAAGTGCCAGGACCAAGTTCCTACGTGACATGAAAAATATTAGGGGTACAGGAAAAAAGTCTGTTATATTTCTGGATGAAACCTGGATTAATCAGAATTATACAGTCACCAAGTGTTGGATGGATGAAGGTTCGACAGGAGCAACTGAAATAAACCCACCAAGCGGGAAAGGGAATAAAATTATCATTTTGCATGCTGGATCTGAGCAAGGATTCTTGCCAAATGCACAGTTGGTATTCCAAGCAAAGAACGACAGTGACTATCACCACCAAATGAATCACATTGTATTCGAAAAATGGTTTCGAGAGCAGCTCATACCCAATATACCACAACAGTCCGTCATAATTATGGACAACGCATCATACCATTCAGTGCAAAGTGACAAACCTCCTACCATGGCAAGCACAAAGGGAGCGATCCAAGACTGGTTAAGAAATAAAGGTGAAAATCCCCCAGAATATCTGACGAAGTGTGAATTGCTTGAAATGGTGAAAGCAGTGAAACATGGAAATGCTCCAAAATATGTCATCGACAAAATAGATTTGGAAAAAGGTCACAGGGTCGTAAGGCTGCCACCTTATCACTGCCATTATAGTGCAATTGAACTCATTTGGGCGCAGATTAAAGACTATGTAGCCAAAAGGAATACATTTAAAATGGCAGATCTAACATCTTTGCTGCGAGTGGCACTGTCATGCGTGACAGCAGAAAATTGGAAAAATGCCGTTAATCATGTTGAAGACATCATTATAAAAGACACAGAGAATGATGTTGCTATGAATCAGTTTGTTGATTCATTTGTTATAGAAGTAACTTCATCTGATGAAGAATAGTATAGAACACATTAATGCTGAAAAACACTGGAGGATTATCTTGATTTAATTTAATGGAAACTTCTGTTTTATTTTGTTGTTTAGTTTTATCCTGTGACGGTAAACAACACATATTTTTGTAAACAATTTATTTTATGGGAAAAATATTTATCGATTTCACTGCATACATTTGTTTTACTCCTTGTTTCTATGTTAGAGGTTTCATCCTCCTATGAGAATTTACTTCCTGATAACCAAGACAATTTTATTTTTATACTAAAACAGTGCCTTATTTTAAAGAAAATGTCTATTAACTTTACCGTTTCATTATCCTAAAATCCGAGAAATTGTTTTAATTGAGAAAAGTATTATTTTATGAAATATTTGATGTTTGGCACATTCATCAATTCTACAACAAATATGGTAACAGAGAGAGAGAGAGAGAGAGAGAGAGAGAGAGAGAGAGAGACGATGCCAGGCTACAGATATCTTTAAGAATCTGACTACACATTTGATAATGGTCAAATATAAACTGATTCAATCAGAATTCAAATTATATAAAGAATAAAAGTTAAAGCTTTATGAGTAATAAAGCTCGAAAACATTTGGTACATTAAGATTCCAGTATTGTACTGAACTAGATTGATCGTAGGGTACAAAACGTTAAATTTTTATTTTCATCTGAGATGGATCTCTTCAAAGTTGTAGAAATACTATGATATGTATTAAGGACATTTACTTGTCTCCCGTACCTTATATGGTGCTTGAACTCTCCCTAAAAATTTTTTTTTACATGAATGTTTTTAAAATAAACAAAGTAATCAACTTTATGAGCTGTTTTCGAAACACAAGGTCAACTTAATCCACAACAACCATTCAGGTTTTGTGTGACTGGAAAGATCCAGATTATGGGATTAAAAATAAAATTTTACGACCGTATTAAAGGACCCAGAATGGAAGGATGCTGGGATTAGCTTGAGTCAGATTAAAAGTCTTGAGGAAGTTTGGCATCGTCGCAAACCTACTCGATGTTTCATGACATTCTAGACAGACTATAGTACAGTGGCAACGTGTTTCCCTAGTATTCGCAGATTAAAAAGGTTGATTACCCCATTTGGAGCTAGTTAGCTCAAACACCCTTTAATAGTTAATTACCTCCTGGCTAGTACAGTGGTAACGTGTTTACCTAGAATCCTAGAATCCGCATGGTGGCAGATCGATCCCAGCCCCTAACCGTGAGTTTAAGCTCTTTACTCGGGAGGCCACTACTGTGGTTGGGTGGGCTTGCCCGGCTGACATTCTCGTGAGCATGTATTCTGATGAAACTGGAACTGAAACCAGACACCTTTAACTTTTACCTCATTTGAAGCTCGTTTGATCAAACACCTTCATATGTTGAGTAACTCGATCTTCTCTGCTCAAATTGGTAGCTTAAACGGAAGTAAGTTTTGATGTTTCCAGTGGTTTTGTTATGGCAATGTTAGTCCCACTTGCATCTTTGCCTTAACGGCAACCTATATAGTTGATTTACAAAATCACTACCCTTAATCAGGATTTGAGATAAATTTTAAACATGGGAGTATTCAAAACCAAACTGCAGTTTCGTCCTCCTCCCAGAAAACAACCGTAGCAGTTTCTGAAAAATTTCTTTATAATATTCAAAGAAGCTTATCAATTGCACGTCGAATACCCCTACACACACTACATCATTCCCTATATCCTGCAACGAGGAATATCTTACCCTATATGCAATTTGGACATTTCTTCTCCAATTCCTCTTTCGTGTTATTTATCTTCAACGTTCTTAGTCACTCTTCATTTCCGGTCCTTAACACCAATTTACATTTTCATTTTTTATAACTTATATAATATCAATTCCGACCACATGAATATGCAACCTCATCAAAATGATCCACTCTAAAAGATATTCCACCTTCCGGAACGCTTAATTACATTCTTCTGTTATCATCAATTCCTTACACTGAAAAGAGAGTTACAATCTCTAAAAAACAGAAGAATATATTCTCTATGTTATTGTGGGTGACGAGCATTTGTCCATGAATTGTTTCTTCACGTACCGTTTTATGTTAGTAACGAGCATATGTGGATGGTTCTCATTTGACGAGTCAATAACATACATACATACACATTTCATCATCATCATCATCATCTCCTCCTACGCATATTGACGCAAAGGGCATCGGTTAGATTTCGCCAGTCGTCTCTATCTTCAGCTTTTCATTCAATACTTCTCCATTCATCATCTCCTACTTCACGCTTCATAGTCTCCAGCCATGTAGGTCAAGGTCTTTCCAACTCTTCTAGTACCTTGTAGTGACCAGCTGAACGTTTGATGAACTAATCTCGCTTGGGGAGAGTAAAGAGCATGCCCAAACCATCTTCATCTACCCCCTCATCATGATCTCATCCACATACGGCACCCGAGTAATCTCTCTTAAAGTTTCATTTCTAATCCTGCCCTACCATTTAACTCCTGATATCCTTCTGAAGGCTTTATTCTCAAATCTACTAGATCTATTGGAGATTGTTTCATTGTCATACCATGACTTAAACATGCACATTTAAATGAGTTAAAGATCAAAAGCTGATGAAATAACATTGAAATAACAGGAACCACAAAAATTCCTTACCTTCTTCGTCTTTTCCACTCATCCTTCCTTATGAAATACATTTGCCGGTTGCCAACGATTACTTCTCTTATATTTTTCGGTTTCATGTTGCTTTCACTATTGTCTTTATAATATTTTCACCTGCAAAAGAAATGAATAAAATCAGTATTGAAAGTTACATTTATTGGTTGTTATAAATAAAGGTACCATCAATAACAATAATAATAATAATAACAATAATAATAACAATAATAATAATAATAATAATAATACTTAATATCAGTGCAAATTCATATTAGAGTAAAGTAAACAGGAAATATGCAAATGAGTATACAGATGCAATAAGCAAAACGCCCAGTATACAAATAAAGTGCAAACCTGTATACAGGTAGATGAACATATTGTACAGTATAAAATTACATTGCAAACCTGTATACTGGCAATGGACACACCGTACATTATACAAATACCACAGACTCATACAAACTATACCCTGTAGTATGTAAAATTAAAAAGAAACGTATTAGGTGACCCACGTAAAAAGAAATAAACATAAAAAGGCCATCAAATAATAAATGGAGATACGCAGCACACCTATTATTATTATTATTATTATTATTATTATTATTATTATTATCATTGCTCTTATTATTACTAGGTAAACTACAAATCCAGTAGGGAAACCGGGATGCTACAAGCCCAAAGGCTCCAACATGGAAAATAGCCCAGTGAAGAAAAGAACTAAGGAAAGTGATAGAATAGTGTGCTTGAGTGTATCCTCAAGCAAGAGAATTCTAACCCAAGACAGTGGAAGACTGTCGTACAACCTAAAAAAAAAAAAATAATAGAAAACAATAAGGTGGCAATTCAAGTTAAGGTAGAGGAAGATGGCAAACGAGAACCGGGGATTAGGAAAATTCCTTTAGAGATAAGGATACGAAGGCAATTCAAGTAAAGGCGAGCTAGAAATAGCTAAGAAGAAAATGGCAACACAAGTAAATGCAATCAAGCAAGAGATAAGAAGAAGATGACAATCCAAGTAAAGGCAATCAAGAAATAGGTAAGAAGAAAATGGCAACACAAGTAAAGGCAATCAAGTAAGAGGTAAGAAGAATAAGAAGACAATCGAAGTAAAAGCAGGGCAAAGGGTGGAATGGCAATCAAGCAAGAAGGAGAAAAAGGTAATCCAAGTAAAGGCAAGGCACAAGGTGGAATGGCAATCAAGTATGAAGAAGGCAATCCAAGTAAAGGCAAGGAAAAGGGTGGAATTGCAATCAAGTAAGAGGTAAGAATACAAAGGAAATGAAAGTGTAGGCAAAAGGTAGAAAACCATTAAAGTAAGAGGTAAGAAAACAAACACAAAAAATTCAAAAAAAATGTAAAGGGTGGATAGACAATCAAGTAAGAGGTAAAAATAAGCAGGCAATACGAATAAAGGCAAAGTGTAGATAGGCAATCAAACAAAAAGTAATGATACATAGGCAATACAAATAAAGGCAATCAAGCAAGATATATAAATATGAAGGTATTTCAAATACAGGCAAAGGGTGTACAGGCAATCAATTAAGAGGCAAGAAGAAAAAGGTAATATAAGTACAGGCAATCAAATAACAGCTGAAGAAATGAATGCAATCCAAGTAAAGGCAATCAAGAAAAAGGTAAGACCAACCCAATACAAGAAAAAACAAGAGGAGAAAAGGCAATCAAGTAACAGGTAATGATGATATGGCAATTTGAATAAGAGTGAGAGGTAACGGGGACAATTATAAAATAGCTAAGATCGGTTAAACAATGTGATATGGCGATCACAGTAAGGGACATGTAATGGTGGATTAGAGCAACTGCCCCCCCCCCCACCCCCAAAAAAAATCAAAGGCAAAAGGGCAATCTGTATAAATTTTATTTACAATGGGAAAAAATATAAGAAGGATGGGAAAAGGATGTGTATATATATATATATATATATATATATATATATATATATATATATATATATATATATATATATATATGTTTGTGTGTGTTTGTGTGTGTGTAAGAGCATAAGTATTTGTGCTCCCGTGAAGGTGTACAAGACAAATTATCCAGCGAAAAAATGTGTGTATGTTATGAGAGAGAGAGAGAGAGAGAGAGAGAGAGAGAGAGAGAGAATGTTACATGTGACCATAATCATATTAGACTTCTCATAGGTAGGTCTCTTTCTTTAACCGAACGCTTCATTAAGAAAGCGCAAAAAAAAAAAAAAAAAAAAAAAAAAAAAAAAAAAAAAAAAAAAAAAAAAAAAAACCTTGGACCATCCCATGAGCAAATTGCCCCAACCATCATTTCTCAACTGCGCAGATTACCTGTCTGACACATGGCACGAAGACATCTTCTCGTTTCCCTCACACCTTCAAAAAGCCCATCTCACCTCCAATTAACCAAATGAGAAATGGCGACAGAGTTGTCAACGATATAGGTGGAGGAGTTTTAAGTTTTTAGGCATTTTCTTTTATTATCAGCAAGAGATGTTTTGACGACTAAGTGGGGGAGGGGTAGAATAGGTGGCCAATAAGGGGCTTATCTCGTGAAGGGTTTCCCTGGGTGAATTCGGTGTCTGTTTTGATGGTACAGGTGAGAAAGAGAGGAGACTCCGTGATATGATTTCAAGATTATAAAAAAAAAGTCTTATGAAATATTTTATCTTCATGATTACTTTCTAATTTTCAGTAAGGGCTGCTTTTCTGGCCCCATATTGCAGGAGAACCCTACTCTCTACAGGTCCCTTCGTAATTTATTTCATCAGGTGCATTCCAAGGCATTCAGCATTTCACACAGCATATTGTTCGTTTATTGTCAAATCCACATTATGGAAGCACTTAGAAAACAAGTTAATCTTCAGTTTCCTCTTGAAATCCTTAATATTTTGTGTCTTTTGCATGTCTAGTTGGAAGGTTATTGCATAGTGTTGGGGCCGCATATTTGAAAGCTCTAGTCCCTACATTAGACATATATCATAGTTTCAACAATTTGAAACCATCTGTAAATAATTCTCGTGTCAACACGAATTGTTGGCTGCAAAATATGTAGCAATTCTCTTAGATATTTTGGACGTCGGGTTTTGATAACTTAATGGGTTGGTGTACATGTTTTAATCTCAGTTCTTCCTTTAACAGGCAACAAAAGTAAACCAATTACTAAAGGAGTGATGAGAATGGCAATTTTGTCGTTGTTGATATGTGATTCTGGATAAAACTAGTAAAAAAAACTACTACTACTACTACTACGACGACGACGACGACGACGACGACGACTACTACTACTACTACTACTACTACTACTACTACTACTACTACAACTAATAATAATAATAATATTAAAACTCTATTGCAGAACAAAACATACAATAGTAAGATGATATTGGCAATAATGATTAAATCAATGAAAAATTTAATGTACTTATATTCGAGTATATCTTTTCACTTATCTCAAGTTGAATATTAGAAACAATAATAATAATAATAATAATAATAATAATAATAATAATAATAATAATGATGATGATGAAAATAAAAATAATAATAATAATAATAAAACAATAATAATAATAATAATAAACAAAGCACAAACAAAGAACTGAGCATTTGAAGCCGGAGAGCCGTCATAAACCTTGGAACCATTTACTACTACAACTATTCCTCTCCTTCATCCCCAAGAGAGAAGCTCACTCACATTCCCTGTCAAGTGATCGCATTAGTCTAATTTGTGGTTAAATAAACAAAATTAAATATCTTGTATGAGTAGGGGCTTCAACAGTCTTCAAAATAAGTCTTTTTCTTTCACTAGGTCTTGTGGGGTGGGGGGTAATGTGGGGGGTGGGGTGGGGTGGGGGGGAGGTAATATCTCTCACTCATCCGCCGCGCCTGTCACAAGGCGTAAATGTTTATTTTTCGCAGATGTACGACAGATACATGGGGAGTCATATTGCTTGGCAACGGATAGGGAGACTTCTTATGTTTTACGTGTGAGCAAATATTGCCACTTTTGGGAAAATCGAGTGATAATGAAGGATGGGTAGATGGAGGAAGAAGAGAATATAATGATAATAATAATAATGATAATAACAATAATAATACTAATTATAATATTAATATTAATAATAACAACAATAATAATAACAATAATAATGATAATAATAATAACAATAATAATAAATAACTAATAATAATAATAATAATAATAATAATAATAATAATTTCTGCTTAGCATTAATTTAAAATAAAGATTGCTTCAATTTAGTGAAAAATATCTAAAGAACATCGAAAAAATCTAAGGTTTCACTAATAATAATATTAATAGTAATAATAACAATAATAATTATTATTATTGTTATTATTATTATTATCATTAATGCTATATCAAATTACGTATTATGAGCAAGAACTTGAAGAGATACTATGACATTAATCATATTGAAAAAATTCATTATTATTATTATTATTATTATTATTATTATTATTATTATTATTATTATCATTAATTTCTTAGGAAATTATTTTACTCATACTTCTATTTGTTTTATATTATGGGAAAAAAGCAAAAGCAAATCACCATGAATTTTATGAGAGAGAGAGAGAGAGAGAGAGAGAGAGAGAGAGAGAGAGAGAGAGAGAGAGAGAGAGAGAGAGAGAGAGAGTAATTTTGTCTTTAATTCTGGTAAAACGTATAAGCACACTCAAATAAAAAGAAAACTGTCGACCTTGATATCTTGACCTTTCCTTCAAAGGTCAAATCTCTCTCTCTCTCTCTCTCTCTCTCTCTCTCTCTCTCTCTCCGCAAAAATGTACCGACCGACAGAAAATTATGGATATATCAACTTTTGTAGAAAGGAAGAAATCATTCTATTAAAAGGATAGAGAAAACATGTAATATTTTCTCAAATGTTCATGCCTTTTCTTTAATCTTTCAAAGGCAACGTTGATTCACTATCAAATATTTATATTTTTAAAATTTAGTATTGAAAACAATCCGGCTTAATATATATATATATATATATATATATACTGTATATATATGTATATGTATATATATAATATATACATATATATATATATACAGTATATACATATACATATATATATGTATATATATATATGTATATATATATATACATGCATCTATTTGTGTGTACATATATACATATACATAACATACATAAGCATATATATTTATATTGACATTCATATATCTCCTATATAATAAACAGCAAGTGTCTAGTTATATATATATATATATATATATATATATAAGTAAAGTCTGACGGGTCGCATACACTAGCATATATATATACATATATATTTATTTATATATATATACATATATATATATATACATATATATATATATATATATATATATAAACCGTAAAATATGGCCGTCAAGTAATTTAAATAAGACTTGATACACATCCAATTTAAAACAAAAAAATACAATCGGACGAGCCATAAACGGTAACACACTATGATATCATAAACTTGTCACAACAAAGAGGGGAAAATGAACAGCAAAAGGAGAATAATTTATTAATAAGCGAGAAAAGACAGGGAACGCGAGAGTTTATAAGGACGTGATTCGTGTGCTATAACCCGAGTTTATCCACCTTGAGCGCTGGGAAGTTCGGGCGAAGAAGTCGTCATATTTCTCGGTTCGAAGGAGAATTACCTTTTTCCTAAGGTTAAGCAATGGCAGGACTTGACCGAATTCGTGTAATGAAGGAAATGGTTAAATTGTTACAAGTTTCAGGGAATTTTTTCGACACTTTATGTGAGAGAGAGAGAGAGAGAGAGAGAGAGAGAGAGAGAATCACTTAAATAGTTCAATGATCCTGATGTATCATAAGGTGATATATATATATATATATATAATATATATATATATATATATATATATATATATATATATATATATATATATATATATATATATATA
>NC_090734.1:152299870-152314870 GCF_036898095.1 Palaemon carinicauda
TTTATTAATTTACATGATAAATATAACCAAACCCAAATATCCTGTAAATAATAATAATCCTCAGAATTGGTTTATTTGAAAGTAGACCAGCATGAAGATGTCTATTTTTACAGACTTAATAATATCTAGTTGTAGTAAGATAAAAAAAAAATAATGGAAACAAATCCGCCAAAATTATTCATGAAATTTAAGAATGGATTCAAGTACTACTCGTCTACCTTTCACTATATTAAAATAATCTATACCAAAAATTGGAATTTAGCTGATAATTCATAGACGTAAAATATAAAAGAATAATGAAAACTTCAAAAGATAACTGTGGAAAAGAAAGAAAAAACTTAGAAGCTGTAAAAGAAAAAAAAAAAAAAAAACATCGCTAATAGTCAGGATACAAAGTAGCAGATCTCTACACTTCTACAAGTACTCCCTCGTCTCAGTATTTTATCATTCAATATCGTCAAAAAAATCTATACCAAAAATTGGAATTTCATTAATAATTTATAGACGTAATATGTAAATTAATAACGAAAACTTCAAAAGCTAGCAGTAAAAAAAAAAAAAAAAAAAAAAAAAAAAAAAAAAAAAAAAAAAAAAAAAAAAAAAAAAAAAAAAAAAAAACGCCAAGAGTCAGGATACAAAGTAGCAGATCTCAACACTTCTGCAATAAAAGCTCATTAGTAAACGCAGTTACAAGGAGACGACATGGCAATACCCTACAGCGAGACTTTGTTGCGGAATTGCAACTTGCACGTGGCTGCGACAGCGGAGGGACGAGTGATTAAGAAAGGGTAGCACTCACAATCTACAATGTCCAAGTATCAAGTCTAGGGCTTAAGTACACACTGGTTGTAAGGCAAAGGTAGAGGCTTTAGTAGTACTATTAGAGCCCTGCTCAAGGACAAAGGGAGATTCGGGAAAAAATCGTCTCCATGTTTTACAAAAGAACAAACGAGATGAAATAGTCGTCCATGAGTATTTGTCAAGGACAATGAATCCTGTGTATTTCTGATCGTAGAGGAACTGGGGTCTTATCAACCTTGGATGATGAATCGAACTGTTTTTACATGGAATAATTATGGCCCAATAAGAGCTATGACTCAGTTCATGTTTCAAATGATAATGGAAAAAAAAATCAAGAACTGAATTCTTTTCAAATACAGCTTGGCAACGTAAATGGTGAGCTACTCTAAAATCGACACTTTTTAGTATGGACATAACAATATCTTTCTTATTTAAACCAAAGGGCTTTGGTAGCATGCCAAAAAGAGATGGCAATTGTTTTGGGCAGTAAGCAATATAGTCTGACTAATTTAGCTTATTGTGACATTAAAATTTTTAATTTGGGAGTGTCAACCCAAACATTGAGAATCTTAAAAGTAATTTGTATTTTTCATAGCTAATTCTTTAGGAGGGGTAAGATTCTAGCGAAAGCTAGAAACGGCCAATGATACATATGGGAGTTTCAACCTAAACAATGTTTTCTTCTTCGATATTTGATTCAGAGGGTTACTTAGATCCTGCTTTCGCCTAATTTCGAGAAATGGCAATGTGGGAATGGTGGCTCATATCCTGCTGATTACTGGCTTATTTCAGTTTTAAAGTCCATATTATCTAATATTCCTTAAAGTGTACCAACAAACTCTGTGCCATCTGTTACCTTGTTTACTAATGTGAAACAGTACTTTTAATTACAAAGTTATAAATAAAGTCCTAGATTCCGGTCGTATATTGTGTAAGAATGTTCATAAAAGAAGTGCAGCTTTAAACTTAGGTAACCATGAAGCACTAGTTTTAAAAGTCAAGAGATATGAGAATTTTCATTTATTACATTACAAAGAGTTTTTGCTGAAGGGGACTATAATGACAGCAGGAACATAATCACAGGTATTCCTCAGGATAATGTTCTACGATTTAAGCCTCAACTATAAGTTGGTACCTTACGTAGATAATGCTACATCATGTGCATCCAATCCATAGACTGACTGTAGACCTATAATTGGAGATTCTCACTATATAAGTTTAACTAAAATTACTTTAAAACTTAAAGTAAGATTGCCAATACGTCTAGGACTTTGGAACCCCCAAACTAGTTCTTTACACCGATTCTTGACCTACGAACAATTAATATAAATTCAAGGTGCCCCCTTTTTTACTGTATATTCACTTTTCAGTAAGATATCTGGTTCATTTCTCAAATTACGTAATCATTTGATATACTGAAAAACTTCTTCAATATTTTTTGAAAATCGTGTAGTTAAATAATTGAAAGTTCCGAAGTTCAAACTCAAATGTAAATACACTTTCATTAAGCAGGTTCACAGGAGTCTTATCTTACGATTTCAACCATTTTATTCTGCATTCTTTTCGTTTTTATGTCCCTTGTATAGTTCATTTCTTACTTCACTATTTCTTTTCTTGTTCGGAGATTCTAATATTAGGATATGTTAATTATGGCTGCAGTTTGCAGTAAATTACAATTATAACAATATGAGTAATAATAATAATAACATTCCAAGCTATTTTGAAAAGCATTAAAGAATGACGCAGAAAACACTGAGACAATTCTTTGCAAAGGATCTGAAAAGAATGCGCAAAGGTAATCTCTGAATGGTAGTCTTGGAGTCTTAGCAAAGATCAAAAGGGTAGACCAAAATCACAGTCCTAGAGTTTTTGTCAAGGAGAAACTTTTCAAGCTTATGTGAAAAACAATGAAAAGCTTGACTTGATGGCTTGCCTTTTGGCTAGGAACAAGAAAGAAACAGAAATAGTAATCAATGAGTCTAATGCCACCTTAGCACTCGTAGGATTTTCGTCTCCACAATGCTTCATGTGAACCGAACTAATTTTACATGGAATAATTATGGCCCAATAAGAGCTGGGACTCAGTTCATATTTCAGTGTAAGGCATGTTTGTGCTCTTTATGCGTAATATAGGCTACATGCATAAGTTACACACTGACCACGCAATTTTCAGCCAAAAATTTTAGGTGTTGATACGCAATGGCTCTCCTTGTTTATGTATAAGCTAAATATTGACACACATTTACACGCACCATTGGCAGTGTTCGAGCAGTGCTCACGTTTGGTTCAGGAAGTGGCACACATACAGTCCAAATATTTATGAGTCCCCAATTTTTTATTTTTACATTTAAAAATTCTCTCTACGACATGACAAGCACTCTCGCACCCTTTACAGACTCCTCAAGACCGTTCCTGGACACTATAATCGCTGACATACCAAAGTGCGCGCGCCATTGCAGGAACAAAAATTGTCTAGTTTCAGGGTACCAGTCAAGGCTAGTGTAGAGCTGATATAGTAACCCATGAGTCTATCCAGGATAGAAGTATGAAGCCTAAATGATAGTCCATGAATCTTCGTGAATAACAAAAGTGTGGTCTCTTAAATGGTTGTCCAAGCCTTAATGAAAGATTATTGAGTGGGGCCTAAATGATTGTTCTACCCTTTGTTAACAACAAACTTGTGGGGCCTAAATGGTGACAGTAGGGCAGGCCAGTATTGATAGACAAAAAATTTTCATGATTACAAAGTCTATAGTAGAAATGGTGAATAAGAATGATAAAAAATGAAGTCAAGGTGGTAGAGTCAGGGCGTCAGTGATGTCTACTGTATATCTAAAATGTGGAGTCGAAGTGGTAGTTCGGGAATTCTGAGACAAAAGTATGATGTCGAAATGGCAGTCCCAGAGTTTTTATGAAAGACAAAGGTATGGGGTCGAAATAGCAGCCCAAGAGTCTTTATGCAAGACAAAGGTATGGCGATCGAAACAGCAGTTCCAATCTTTATGAAAGACAAAGATACGGAGTCAGAATGACGGTTCAAGAGTCTTTAAGAAACATAAAAGTATGCATTAAAAGTGGCATTACAAGTCTTCATGTAAGACAAAAGTATGGAGTCGAAATGACAGTACAAGAGTCTTTATGAAAGCCAAAAGTATGGAATCGAAATGACATTCCAAGAGTCTTTATGAAAGCTAAAAGTATGGAATCGAAATGGCAGTCCAAGAGGTTTTATGAAAGCCAAAATTATGGAATCGAAATGGCAGTCCAAGAGGCTTTATGAAAGCCAAAATTATGGAATCGAAATGGCAGTCCAAGAGGCTTTATGAAAGCCAAAATTATGGAATCGAAATGGCAGTCCAAGAGGCTTTATGAAAGCCAAAATTATGGAATCGAAATGGCAGTCCAAGAGGCTTTATGAAAGCCAAAAGTATGGAATCGAAATGGCAGTCCAAGAGTCCTTATGTAAGACAATGATACTGAGTCGAAATGGCAGTCCAGGATTCTTTATGAAAGCCAAAAGTATGGAGTAGAAATGGCAGTCCAAGAGTCTATATGAAAGACAAAAGTAAGGAGTCTAAATGGCAGTCCAAGAGCGTATGTGAAAGGTAAAAGAGTGCATCTAAAATGGTTATCCTCGCGTCCGAGACAAATTAGATCAGTGGAAATGGTCCAAGAGTTTTTGTGAAGGAAAAGTAAGAGAACAATTATTTGCTAAGAACAAAAGAGAGGCGCAAAAATAGTAGCCCATGACCCTTCCTGAGGAACAAAAGTGGAGCCAAAATGGTGTCCAAATCCGTAAAGGCAAAAAATTACTTAATACACGCTACGTTAGTCTGTCTTGTGGACTTTTTGTCTCTGTCTCGGCAGTTTGCAAAACTCTAATACCTTAAAATAAATCTTTTTTTTTTCATCTTTAAAAGGGTAAAAAATTTTTTTTATTCTTTTCGTAATATGTGTCTCAAATTACTTACTAAATATGAAGATTTTTCTTCAGCTTCCAAAAGCTAATTTATATATTTGGCATTTGGCGTCAATAGGCGTAGGAGATGATGATGATGGGTCATCTTTTTATCTATGAGCAAAATTTGTTTTCCGTTGAAATATTAAAATTACAAACGTTTAATATTCAATAAGGCTTAGAAAACCTAAATTATAAAAATCAAAACCTGCAGGAAAGGAGAAACAAACAAGTAAACAACGCTATGAAAATCCACGCATTTGCACATACAAAGAATTAAAAAAAAAAAAAATTACTAAAGAAGAAATAATAAAAACTTGAAAATCATCAGGAGCATAATATTGCCTCGCCAGAAACACCCCCCCCCCCATAGAAAAAAATAAAAATAAAAATCACATACTTATGGTTTCTAAAAATCTAATTAACCCTCATCTGACTCATAAATACCTGAACATAAAATAAAACGAAATAAAATTAGAATACGACATTCATTTTTTCAAGGGATTCTGTAAGCAGGATGCCATACAGGAAAACCTACAATAACCTCCGTCCAACTCGGTTCAAGGAGGTCTGAATCGATTCTAATACCACCAATAAATTGGCTACTCCGAGGCAGACCTTAACGAGATAAAAAAAGGAACGGTCTGATAATCAAGCCATTCTCATTCAACGTTAGTTCTCGTGATTATCAGCATAAATAAGAGGAGAGACAGTTCCTAGACGCGCCCATCTCTATAAAGATGGTCTCGCAGGAAAGCATATTTTGATGTCTGTATTATTAAGGTCATTTGCATTTGCATCTACATTCTAACACTAGTTAATTTATATATATATATATATATATATATATTTTAAAGTAATCTACTTTGGAATTCTACATTTGCATGAGGAGTAATCATGTAAGTTATCATAAAGCCTCCAAATGAACTGTCTGAAATTACGGTTAGAAAAAAAAAAAAAATCATTGTAGCAACTCCAAAAATTCTAAAAGGAATCTTATTGTTAATTTAGGTAACCGTATATAATCGTATCGATAAAAACATAAATACATATACAAATGAAAACCTAAGGGTGAATATTTTGGAGGAAGGGCGTTTAACTATTATATATATATATATATATATATATATATATATATATATATATATATATATATATATATATATATATATACAACAGATTTTGTACATTTGAGAACAAAGTCCTCAGAAGAATATTGTGAGGTAAATGGCAGACGGGACTAGAAATAAAACTATAAGAGAGATTACTCGAGTGCCGTATGTGGATGAGATCATGATGAGGGGTAGATGGAGATGGAGTGGGCACTTACAGAGAGAGACTACATTTTTTATCAATTTTTCCCTCAATCCTAAATTTTATCTTCTTTATCTATAAGAGATAACCGCGTAAGTCATAACCATTTCCTAAGATATGTGCTTTTACACTGTGTGTATATGTGTGTGTCTGTGTGTGTGATAACAGGATATGCAATAATATTCTGCTCACCTAGGGGGAGTGTCACTTCATCCTTTGAATTCGGATGTCTTAAGCCAGGCGATGACCTTATAACCAATATTCTTAAACTCTTGCCTGGAACAAGTACACTTCACAAAAACTTTCCAAAATGTCCTTTTCCATTCAGTCACCTTGTTGGTATGCACGAGCACCCTTAACATTAATTAAACAATTGTCAGACCTTTCTTTAATAAGACATGTTAAATTTAAATAATTATTTCTTAGTAATCAGATGGTCAGACCATTCATAAGCGTCATACATGTTACTTTCCACTAATATTAAATTTTTTATACTACCCATAAAATAATAATAATAATAATAATAATAATAATAATAATAATAATAATCATAATAATAATAATAAAAATAATAATAATAATAATCATAATAATAATAGATAATAATAATAAAAATAATAATAATAATCTTAGAAAAATAATACTAAAAATAATAATATTATTGATAATAATTTAAAGAATAATAAATAATAATAACAACAACAACAACAACAATAATAGTAATACGTCTATAAATCAAATATCTAATCTTCCGCAAGAGAGACTAAAAGAACGGGGCAAATCCACGATTTCAAAACAAGATAATTGAATACCAATCACTTACAGCCACACATAAAAAAAACACGAAAATAAATTCCACATTGGTGATAGAAGGAACAATATAAAAAAGGTGAATATCTATCTTTAAAAAAGGGCGTACGGAGATTGCATTATACAAAGGGCCCAGGTGGATTCGTCTTAAGGGTTGCCTAATCTGGCATTGTAAAGAGGATAAACTCCTTGATTGATTTTCAATTGTTTCCTAATTTTTCTGCTTTGTATTTTCTTTTAGGTGTTCTCCCCTCTCCTGTTTTGCATATGATTTTCATGATTGATTTAATTTTTCTTAACTTGAAAATTTTCTTCTGATTTTTTTTTTCAGTTTTGAACTTTATTTTTATTTACATCTCATCCATTAAAGTGTTATATATATATATATATATATATATATATATATATATATATATATATATATATATATATATATACATATATTTTTTTTTCATAAATTTCCAATAGAGTATTATCTTTCTCTTTCTTTATAGTAAAATTTCACTTAATTTTCCTTTCCTTTCAAATTTTACATCCACTAATTGTTCATACCTTCATTTTTTATTAATTAACCATCTTTTATTTACCGATCTTTATCATTATCCTTACTCTATCTTTTCATCTCATTTCCGGAACGTGGCCTATTGGAAACGTCCCTGTCTGGCATTCTGCTGGACGGGAGATCAAGTCCCGCTCAATCTCGCTAGTTTCTTGTAGTGTCTGCAACCTCACCATCCTTGTGAGCTAAAGATGGGAGGTTTGGGGAGCCTATATGTCTACCTGCTGAGTCATCACCAGCCATTTCCTGGTCGCCCCTGGTCCTAGCTTGAGTGGAGAGGGGCTTGGAAGCTGATCATAGGGAGAGTTTCTAGAGCATCGCACTGCTAGCTAGGGGATTGCCACTGTCCCTTGCCTCTGCCATTTATGAAACGTTAACCAGAGAAATTTTTACTCGATTACGCTATCATTCATACGTATAGTATTCTTATGTAACGATTTTACCTTAAAGGTGGGTTTATCTTACGCTCCCCCTTTATTTTTTTTTACAATGGCAACGATTATTTGCTGTCATATCTATCATGCGCCCTCCAATCTGTTTATTCATTGCATCTTATTCAGTAATTGTGTACTTCATTTGCATACCACCGAATAACAGTTTGGGATGTGTCGACAATGTCCGTTTACCTTGCAATTAAATCTACTTTAGAAGAATTTGCTCAAAATTTATAGCCATATCAATCTGAGTATGGAATGTTGATGGGCACGGGATAATTAAAAACGGCATGGAAAATGCATTAAGGGTAAAAACACTGATTATAAAAAGTCAACCCCCAAAAAAGTGGATTAATTCATGGTGAATGTTAGGAATAGGTATTTGATACTTTTACACACACACCCACGCACGTACACACACACACACACACACATATATATATATATATATATATATATGTGTGTGTGTGTGTGTGTGTGTAAAAATATCAAATACCTATTCCTAACATTCACCATGAATTAATCCACTTTTTTGGGGGTTGACTTCTTATATTCAGTTTTTTTTTCTTTTTTTTTACCCTTAATGCATTTTCCATGCCGTTTTTAATTATCCCGTATCCATCAACATTCCATACTCAGATTGATATGGCTATAAATTTAGAGCAAATTCTTCTAAAATAGATTTAATGCAAGATAAACGGACATTGTCGACACATCCCAAACTGTTATGGGGGGGGGGGGGGGGTTAGACTTCTTGTTATCTATTTTTTATTAACCTTAATTAATTTTCCCCTCCCCTATTATTTTTCCAACGTCCATCAACATCCCATTCTCTTCACCATCTTTTCCTTCGTTTCCCTCCCTCTTTATCAGATTACTCATCTAGATCAATCATCCCTTTCTCTTTTCCCTCTTCGTCTTTTCACGCCCCCTTTCTTCTCCACCGCCCAAGTTTTTCCTTCTCATTCCACCCCTATTCTCTATTTCCTAGTCACTTCCGGGAGACATAGAGGGCACAGCAGTACAGTATTCTGGGTATGGCTCGGGCATGCCCCATCTCACCCTAAGTATCCCATTAAACGCCGACTTAAAATCTTTTTCAACAAAGCTTTAACTTTTCAGGGGGGAAAAAAGCAGATCTACTTTTAGGATGTTTTTAAGTCTTTGCATTTCTTCGATTCTTCATATTCTCGATTTTCTTTTTTATATCATTATTTCTTGTTTATATGTATTTCTTTTCTGGCTATTTATTTTAATTGTACGTTCACTAGCCACGTATTTCTTTACTGGCTATTACTTTCTTTTCTCGTATTCTTTACATCTCTTTGACTTTTTATTATCTTCTACTTTTACTCTTCTTTATTTCCATTTATATTTCCATTTTCCGTGTTTTTATATTTTGCCTTTTTTAATCTATTTTAGTTTTCGTTGCTCTTTCGGTTTCAATATTTGAAGTTCTTCCTCTATCTTGTGTTCTTTACTCAACTATATTTCCTTTTAATGCTAGATTTTTACTGAAAATGAAAATATTCATATTTAATTGGGATTCTATCAATTTGTAATTATTTGTTTTTCTTTTCCCTGGGCGTTAAAAGTCTTCCATTTCTAAAATTATTTCCTCATGATGTTATTCAAGTTTTCTTGTTACATGTTTTTTTTTTTTTTTTTTTTTTTGTAATTCCGCTTTTCCACTTTGTATTCTTTCCCGGTGTTATTTCTTCATTCCCCTATTTTCTCCTCTTTTAATTCCACGATACATTTTTTTCTACGCACTTATCGTTTTAAAATCCATTTTTATTTTCAGTTTTTATAAGCACTTTTTTTTACTATGTTATCATTTCAATATTCCAATAAATGTTACTGCAATTAATACTTGCCTATTTCTTTGTCTGAATTTTATTTTCTTCATCTTGCTCAATTGAAGAAACTGAGGAAGAACTGAACTCTAAAATGCGGACGACAAACTGAGTGAAACGCAAATTAGAAAAAAACAAAAAATAAATTAATTAATAAAAAATAGCGTAAGTGGAAGCTGTATAAATTGGCAATTATTCCTACGGTAAAATGATATTTTTGCCTCATAGTATTTTTTCTCTTTATCTTTATACATATCCATACATACACACACACACACACACACATATATACATATATATATACATATATATATATATATATATATATACACACATATACTGTATATTTATATATATATATATACTGTATATATATATATATATATATATATATATATATATATATATATATATATATATATATATATATATATATAAATAATATACACACATATATACTGTATATGTGTGTGTGTATGTGTGTATCATCAACAACAAATGCTGCCATTTCTAGTCCACTGCAGGGTTTGGTCATTTTACTTACCAGGCAGGCAACTGCAGATTGTTGATTGTTGGAGACTTAAGTGTACTGTAATCGTTCACAGCAAACCAACCTACTATATGTAGCCCAGACAAATATAGCTTTCCTGATCATGGCGATACACAAACCCTTTTACCACCCTAGGGTATCCCACCTCAGTATATGTATGTATACATAGATATATATTATATATATTCATTGGAGGCTTGGCATGGGTAGATACCCAGGTACCGTACCGCTTGGCCGCCCGGGCCGGTTTTTTTCTTAATCTAAAATACCCTTAAAGTTTTTAGTTGTCTTCTGCTTATATATTATCAGTGTTCTATTGTGTAACTTTTAGTACGATACATAATTTAAAGTACAAGAAATATACTTAAAAAACTATTTTTCTAGATTATGGAAGATATAATAATAATAATAATAATAATAATAATAATAATAATAATAATAATAATAACAATAATAATAATAATAATAATAATATCGTGGTAGGAGACCCTCTTTTAGGCAGGTTGAGTTGAAAGTACAAAATACATGTAAAACTTTTGGTACAAAATAGTAAAAACTATACTTGAGAAGTCTTCCCGATTTTGTCATTCACCTGACTGATGAATTTTTCAAGTCTGCTGGCTGATTGCAGCGCTCTAGAGAAGAGAATTATCCAGAAAATAGAAAAATTGGATAAGAAAATAAACTCTGCCGATGCAGCCATTACTTTTAACTCAATAATAATAATAATCTTTATTTCAGCAAAAGCCATAAACAGAGTTACAATAAGAGTACAGTGATCTTACACTTTTGACATCGGTAAAAAAAGATGAGATATGCACTAATATCAGTGATATATTATAAACATCAATTAACAGGTTGACCACAGAGTTCTAAGGTCTGGGTAATAAAATCACAATAGAATTAACGCTTAACAATGATGATAACATACATATCAGCATACAAAAAGAGAGGGAGAAAAAAAAATGGCGATGACAATGATAATAGACTACTTTTCTAATCTAAAAAAGAAAAGGAGGGGGGCAGGTTTTCTACCTTTATTAAGCTGTTTACTGCTCCAATACTGTACGTTACTATGTTACTATTAGGTAAAAATTAGTATGATACATAATGAAGAATAGAACAGTATACCTGAAAAGACACTTTTTTTATGTATGTCAATCAGCCCATTTTCCTCAACTTTAGAATTTCATGTTGCAGCATGATGTAATTATGATTATTGTATTCTTTATCTAAGCTCACGTGTCCCAGAATCTACAAGCTATCAATAATATTACAGTAAGCTTTCCTTAATAGCTAGGTTAGATAGCAGAGAGAGTAACAAAATGTGAGAATCCGCCAAACCTACCAACTCACTGCTGATTGCCTACTCGCGGTCCAGTAACACACTAAATACTGCCTAATATTGATTTTACTTGATTTCTATCACAGTATAAGTATTGTGTTAATGAATGAACACATCCAGTAAGTGTACAGTACATATAAACACGTGTACTATGTACACAGTAAAACTAAGCAAAACATGAGTCATTGCCACACTTATAGCTATATATCATACATACTGTACGGATAAAACACTGTTATTCCTATCTAACGGTAATATATGCATAGTACTATCACTACAGTACAGCTTGATTAGGTAAGGTAACGCTCACACTCTTAAGTTGTTTTCGACAGACTAACTTGTGCCATTGAAACTCACCTTACTCATAGCCTGTATCTACATTATTACTGTAAAGTACAATATTTTTACACAGTACTGAACAGTAGCTAATATGACAATAATATTACAGTACACAATGAATATACTTAGACAATAAAAATCAAAATATAAAGTATCAGTACAGAACCACAACCAATTTATGTACGAAGTTCTACCTAGTAAATTTGAAGCATAATGCAAATCTTTGAGCCGTCGACTGTACAGTGCGTATCACCTTTTATACTAAAATCACTCTAAGCAAACTGGATATTACAGATTTTTTTTTTTTTACATCACAACGTGATGCTACACAGAAAGGACTAAAGCTGGAGATGCATACATGAGGTGGTTGAATCAGTAGAACTTCAAAAGTTCAAAGTTGGAGCAAATGCTTTTTTGTTGACCAGGCGGACATGAGTCTTTTATAGTTTATTTATGACATATTTGTTTTTGATGTTGTTAATAGTTTATTATATGACATGTCTGTTTTGACGTTGTTTCTTATTTTAGAATGATTTATTGTTAATTTGTTCTCTTCATTTATTTATTTCCTTATTTCCTTTCCTCACTGGGCTATTTTTCCCTGTTGGAGCCCCTGGGCTTATAGCATCTAGGGTTGTAGCTTGGATAGTAATAATGATAGTAATAATAAAGTGAGCAAGAGATGGAGTAATGTGCTGTGTAGATAGGGAAACACCGCAAAGCATGATTTTTTGCAAAGAAACGGGGTTGGTTTGAAATCATCGGTGCGTGAGAGTACTTATCGCAAAACCGGGAATATGTGATTTTCTATTTGATAGGTTATACAGTTCTCTGTATCGCGAAAAATCAAAATTGCAAAAAAAAAAAAAAAAAAAAAAAAAAAAAATCCACGAATAGTAAGGGCTGACTGTATATAACAGGTCAATGCAGTAAATGTTTCAATGGAAAAATAAAAACAGCCACAGCTAACTGTAATGAACTAAAAAAAAAAAAAAAACAATCAGAGAACAAAGAGAAGGAATACATTTCAAGCTCAAAAACGTTTATCATGTATATTAGACATTTGGGTTTGTGGTTTCTCTTTACTGTTACATCATCTTACGTGTATCTTGTTTTATGTAGGTAAAGTGGCAGGACCTTAATTACTGTACAGCACAAGTTGCCAACTAACTTAGTACTTTACGGCTTGTAATTGTAAAGTGAATAAAATAGCTTTATGGTAGTTTAAAAAACTTATTGGACACTACAAAACAGCGAGCATGTAACTTAAAACCCACATTATTATTATTATTATTATGATTATTATTATTATCATGATTATTATTATTATTATTATTAAACGCTAAGCTACGACCATAGTTCGAAAAGCAGGATGCTATAAGCCCAGGAGCCCCAACAGGGAAAAATAGCCCAGTGATGAAAGGAAATAAAGAAAAATAATATATTTTAAGTATAGTAACAACATTAAAATAAATATTTCCTATAAAAACTATAAAAACTTTCATACATACATGTGACCTATAGGCAAATGATAATTAATGAACTATTAGATAGGTAAATAATGAGGAAAAATTATTTACTAAAAGTTTCAAACTTGGGACTTCAGTTTCCCAACCTTTCCATAGTAGGCCTAAGCTAAAGAGATTCTAATTACCATATAAACCTTGTCCTGGTTTGACTTAACCCTTAAAATACGGGACTACAGCAATGGTACTGATTGGACTCAAAATCGATCTCTGGAAAGGATCTTTTCCTTAGTAGGAGACTTGTATGTCTGTTCAACTCATTTTTATAATTTTTTTTTTCTTAATTTTTCAAGTATTATAAGTAGACAGCTGAGATACAAATGAAACTGAGGGCATAGAAATATTACTAGATTAAAATAGTAAAGGTAAAGAAACAATAACGAAATAAAAAAATATATATGAAACTAGTAAATTGAAAAAAAAAAAAAATGTTTTCTCCATAAATCCCGCATTTTCCCCAATAAAACACGTTCTTTTTAATAAAACAAAGAGGAAAAAACATCCTGGGTTAGGTTTTTCAATAACATCGGGTCTTTTTTTATACCAACCATGAGAATATGCATATACATATATGTCTGTGTGTCTTTGTGTTTTCTTTCCTTAAGGAGGGGGGTAGCGGAAGAAAGTTAAACCTTCTGGTTTCTTAATCAACCTTTAAGGTGGGGGAGGTTAGCAGCCTGACCTCATATATAAAGAAATGTGATATATATATATATATATATATATATATATATATATATATATATATATATATATATATATATATATATATATATATGTATATATATGTATGTATATATATATATATATATATATATATATATATATATATATATATCTATATATATATATATATATATATATCTATATATATATGTATGTATGTATATATATATATATATATATATATATATATATATATATATATATATTATTGTAACGTACACAAACATTCACACAGACCCCCCCCCCACACACACACTATATATATATATATATATTATATATATATATATATATATATATATATATATATATATATATGTATGGGTTATATATATATATATATATATATATATATATATATATATATATATATATATATGTATGGGTGTGTGTGCGTGTATGTGTGAATGTGTGAATGTATATATATATATATATATATATATATATATATATATATATATATATATATATATATATAAATTTGCATATATATATTTATATATAAATACAACATTAACATTTGTACATCTACAGTATATACACACCAGAGATCGACAATTTCACTAATCGCTACTAATATCTATCAATCATACCGAGCGACCTTTGCAATGCGGCCGCAGCCCTTGCCTTGCAGCAACCACATTGTAATAAAGTCTCAGTACCTCTTCGTTTGGCAATACCTGTGCTCTGGATAAGACCCCCACGCCCGTGCAACGCCCACAACACCACGTCAGTCCGACGCCTCTAAGATCTGACATACGCCCATGTTTGTAGAGAGCTGG
>NC_090734.1:152319870-152327370 GCF_036898095.1 Palaemon carinicauda
ATAAGAAGTACATTATATCAAGGTACAGGAAGCACATTATATCAAGGTACAGGAAGTACATTATATCAAGGTACAGGAAGTACAGTATATCAAGGTACAGGAAGAACATCATATCAAGGTATAGGAAGTACAGTATATCTGGATATAGGAAGTACAGTATATCAAGGTACTGGAAGTACAATAATGTATATCAAGGTATAGGAAGTATGGTATATGACGGATTTTGGAAAGGAAGTATTTGATAACCAATAGTCTATGAGCCAGCAAAATAAATAATCCATCACTTCTTAAGAATAAGAAATCCCTATTGAACCTCATTTATAATATAAATCTAATATTCCTATTGCGAGTATAACGTAATTCACAAAATAAGAAAATAACTCTACGGACCCAAAACGCCTAACCTAGACAGCTACGAGCACAGTAGAGTATCTCGTTGTTTACATATGCCACCTGTCAGCCGGCCTTACGGTCTGAATCCCAAAGGCCGCAGAAAGTCGCCCTGGGGAAAACGCCCAACATTTGAAGGGCCTCAGACGCCCACATACTAAACACTCGCCCGCGCCCGCTCTCGCTCCTTTCTTATGCACATTTCGCACCTTTGTTGCACATACTCCCTTCAGCCTAAACATGACTTGGCTGGTTCTGTTGGGGCGTAAACTCCCACTCGGACAAAAACTTCAGGAATACGAGTTGGTCACATATTTTCGACACAGTCTGTGCATGTAGTTTTTTTCAAGCGTTTTCCAAACGGGAAGCACTTTTAACTTTAACACAAAGTAGCAGTTTTAAATTTCCCATTACGTAGCACTTTCAAATTTACCATTAAGTATGATTTTTAAATTGTTCCATTAAGTGGCACTTTTAAATTTCCCATTACGTAGAACTTTATATTTCCTTTTAAGCAGCATTTTTAAATTTTCCATTAAGGTTTAAGATTTAAAGGCCAATCATGAATGGCAGAGGCAAGGGACAGTGACATTGCCCTATCATGTACGACAATTCCCTAGAGACTGACCATATATACAAATTATGATTAGCGAACATGAACCCTCTCCATCCAAGCTAGGGCCCAGAAGGGTCAGGCAATGGCTGCTGATAACTCAGCAGATAGATGTATAGGCTCCCCCAAAACTCCCCAACCTAACCTCACAAGGATGGTAAGGTTGCAGCGACCAAAGGAACTACCAAGTTTGAGCGGGACTCGAGCCCCAGTCTGGCGTTCACCAGTCAGTGCCGTTACCGCATAGGCCACCAATTTTAAATTTTCCCATTAAGTAGAACTTTTAAATTTCCCATTAAGTAGCAAGTTTCAAATCTGCAAATTAACACTGTATTTTCTCACCAAGAAAGACTTATTTCTCATTATGCAGCACTTTCAAATTACTTAAGTAGCACTTCTGATTTTCTCACCAAGAAGAACTTTTAAATTTCCCACCAAGTAAGACAAGTCATTTTCGCACCATGTAGGACTTCTAAGTTTCCCCACAATCTGGGACTTTTAAATTTCCCACAAAGTAGCACTCTCGAATTCCCCAAGTAGCACTATAAATTTTCCCATCACGTATCACTTTTAAAGTTCGTATACCTCCAAATCCGATCCGAATCAGTTGGGAATCAAAACTTATTTCAATCAGCTGAATCTCTTCTCTCTCTCTCTCTCTCTCTCTCTCTCTCTCTCTCTCTCTCTCTCTCTCTCTCTCTCTCTCTCTCTCTCTCTCTCTCTCTCTCTATATATATATTATATATATATATATATACACATACATATATATATGTATATATATACATATATATATACGTATATATATGTATATATATTTATATATATATATATATATATATATATATATATATATATATATATGTATATATATATATATATATATATATATATATATATATATATGTATATATATATATATATATATATATATATATATATATATATATATATATATGTGTGTGTAAATATATATATATATATATATATATATATATATATACATATATATATATATATATATATATATATATATATATATATATATATATATATATATATATATATATATATAGCTTTTTCAGAAATGTCAACATCGCTAAAACTCCTAACTTGAAATTCCTGTTAAATAGTCACTGTTTTTTTTTTTTTTTTATGATTAAACGAAAAGAAAAACATACATTAAAGGCTAATCTTATATCTCTACCACACCTGAGAGAATTTCATTAGATTCTGTATAAAATTGATAAATGGTATATCATCACTTGATGATTAATTTCAAAGGTATTTTATTGATTGGAAGATATTATTAGATTTAGGAAAAATTAAACAAATTCAAAATATACTACCATCTTATAAGGTACAATGAACTATATCATGATTTATAAATTCATACTTTGTATGTATACATACACGCACACGCATATATATATATATATATATATATATATATATATATATATATATATATATATGTATATATATGTATATATATATATATATAATATATATATATATATATATACATACATATATATACATATATATATATATATATATATATATATATATATATATATATATATATATATATATATATATATATATATATATATATATTCAAAAGAATATAGCGACACTTTCAAAGCTGTGCTAATCACAAGAAAAAAGGTTTGTTTTATCATACGCTGTTAAAAATTTGCCCTAAAAAAACCGGTAAAAATCCTGAAATAAATGTTGCCAGGCATTTACCGTTTTAAAAACGGATATATTGACGTAAAGGAGCGATATTACCATCACCATCTCCTAAAAGATAAAATCAAAGTTGAGTAAAAATAACAGTCGTCTGTATTTTACTGAAATACGGAAGAGTTTATATTTACTTAGTATATCCGATTAAAATTACGGTTTTTTAAGTGTATATACAAATTGAAAGTATCGTAAATAAACTAAAAATACCCTAAAAACAAATACCACCGATAAAGTTTCCTACATATACGTTTAAATATCTTTAAAATGGACATTCTAATCAAGTCGTTTACTGAATATTTTAATAACTGACAAACGCCACAACGCTTTTTCCACAGGACGCTGAAAAGCAATTGGATCCTTTTACCTCGAAACTGGACGCCGGGTAAAGGAATGCAAACACTACTGGGAAAATAAACATATTACTTTCAAAATACATCGTTCTAATAGAAGAGTCTTTTACACACATGCGTTCATGAATAAATGATTAATTACACACATCCTGTAAAGGTAGAGAATTGTGATGAATATTACAAAAATGTACTTTGTTCAAACAGAATAGTCATTTACACTTCTACAGTCCACAGAGATGAGCGGGAAAAGGTAGAGCCTAGTCGAGCAAAAACGTAAAGATCATAATGATTTTCATCTTGTGTTTATTAAAATCTCATCATCATTATTAAGATTATTAATATTATTAAAATGACTGAAGTAGTTTATTACAATTATTGCAAATATTAAAATTATTAAAATCATCATCGTCTTCGAAAACACATTTGCGCACATACAACATATACAAACGATTGAATGCAGGTGTACTACGTTTTCAAATTACAGAGGTAAAAAAAAACACCTGTGTACGCAATTTGATACAAAAAAAAAAGGGCCTACCAGCTTCAGAAAAATACAGTAATCAATAATACACATACTTTTGTTTTATTCTGGCTGGAAGTCACAAGTTTGTAAAATGAAATATAGATTCTGATATGATACCAAAAGCCCTTATTGATCAAATAACCATGAAAAAACCATGGAGAAGAAGAGGAAGAAGAAGAAGAAGAAGAAGAAGAAGAAGAAGAAGAAGAGAGAGAGAGAGAGAGAGAGAGAGAGAGAGAGAGAGAGAGAGAGAGAGAGAGAGAGAGAGAGAGAGAGAGAGAATGCATTTTTACTTCATCCCTGGTAGCTAGAGAGAGGAGAGAGAGAGAGAGAGAGAGAGAGAGAGAGAGAGAGAGAGATACAATTGTATTACATCTGTCAGAGAGAGAGAGAGAGAGAGAGAGAGAGAGAGAGAGAGAGAGAGATAGAGATGCAATTTTTACTTCATCCCCGGTAGCTCTAGAGAGAGAGAGAGAGAGAGAGAGAGAGAGAGAGAGAGAGAGAGAGAGAGAGAGATGCAATTTTTTACTTCATCCCCGGTAGCTCTAGATTCTAGAGAGAGAGAGAGAGAGAGAGAGAGAGATACAATTTTTACTTCATCCCCGGTAGCGAGCGAGCGAGAGAGAGAGAGAGAGAGAGAGAGAGAGAGAGAGAGAGAGAGAGAGAGAGAGAGAGAGAGATACAATTGTATTACATCTGTTAGCAAGGAGATTTTATGAAGAAAAAAAATTATCCATACTTTTATATGTTATTTATATCTTATAGCTATAATCCATAATAATAATAATAATAATAGTAATAGTAATAATAATGATGATGATGATGATGATGAAAGACCTGCATAAGCTCTCCTTATAAAACGTAAAAATTTCAAATAACTCTTTAAGAAAGTTTAACAGAAATTCCGACAATAAAAATGAACTAAGCCCTGAATTAAACCAATTTCTTTCACTCTCAATTTGCTCTCTATTGAAACACTTGTGTTTATATTGATAACGCCAATACCAATAAAAACAAATCATAAACACGTAAATAACAATAGTCCAACGACGACGACAATATCTGTCGAAGTTTAACATAAAATATTTGTAAACTCAAAAGAGTTCCGGTCTTTACGATTCTGTACCTTCTTGCTTGAAGACTCTTCAAACCCGCGAGTGACTTTGTTCAACCAGAGGCGTTAAAACACTCCTGAATAAAACATGACGGCTTTAAATCTTCAGGAAATTGGTGGCGGAGCCACAGGTTCAATGATGCAAGAGAGGCGTATACAACAATACGTGATAATAGATACTTAGGATGCTAATCTTTGCTCTCAATCGTGAAGGGAAGAAGAAGAAGAAGAAGAAGAATAACACGACTGACCAAATTGACAACCTATATTTTGAGATTAGTAGTATTATATGAATAGTTTTTTAAAAGCCTTTGAAAAATAGAAATTATTATAATGAGCCTTCAAAAAATGACAAATATAATTAACTTATAAAAAAGTGTTCAAGGCTTATGAATAATGCTAGATACACTTGAGAATGTATTATCAAGAGAAGCGCGGACGCCTTGACCTTATTTTCAAAAGGTCACCGAAATTACAACGTACAAAAGATAAAGGAAGATGAACTGTATATAGTTTTGAGAATTAATGGTCATAAAGAAGGGGTCACTAATTAAGACCTAAAAAAAAAAAAAAAAAAAAAAAAAATGCTGGTCTCACATTTCATGATACCCCATAAGCAACCAAATCCCAGAGGTAATGGAAGTCACTAATTATACGTAACTAGTGTAACACGGCCCCGTCAAAAAGGAAGACCAATGATTTAGATAGATATGCACACACGGACAGATGCAACCATTCCCAACTCCCCCCCCCCCCCTTTTTCCTAACTACAACACGGCATTTTCGGCAATTTGTGTTAGATTGTGTACCCCCCCGGGTAACCACCCTCTGACCAGGGTATGACTACCTCCTCTCCCTTTAACCCAGGGGGGCGGGGAGAGACTGAGTAGTGATACGTCTGGCAATGCCACTGCACGTAGAAAGAAAGATATAAATATATATATATATATATATATATATATATATATATATATATATATATATATATATATATACACACACATATATATATGTATATATATATATATATATATATATATATATATATATATAGATACACACTTGCTCTTTATTTATTGGGGATGTGAGCAAAATGACTGCTCGATAGTCTAAAGAATGATTGGGGTGAAAATTACAGATATCTTGAGTCTAGAGAAAATATTCCCCTAAATAACAAGTAAATGTATGATTTAAGGCGCTTTAGGTCAGGTTAGGGTAGGGGGGGGGGGGTTCAATGAGAGCTGTGATCAGGGATACCTGAACACCCTAGGTTAGGTTAAGTTAGGAAAGCTTAGGCTAGAATATCTCCTGGTTGAAATTGGCATTTGGGTGGGTGGGTGGGGGGGGGGGGGGGGGGGTTGCATAGCTTGCAGAGCTATTCTACAGCTTTACCTTCACTGACAGTTTAACAGATATCTGGCATTGCTGTACCGTGTGTCAATAGGAGGGGCCTACACTCGATACCGAAGATACACACGATGACTTTATTGGATTAAAGTTTAATCGAGTAGCAAGGCTGGGGTTATACACTAACGGAAAAAGGAGACTGAAATTCGATGGCCAAGGGTTAGCCATTGTAAATAATGATAATAATCAGTACCGCTAAACTGCCCCAAAACTTTGCATGAAGGAACATCTCCAGTGTGGGTACCTGCTATGTTGGAGAGAGACGATAGGACAGGTAACCCTCGAGTTACCTGGAGTCCTATGCGAACTGAATTTCAATGACTCATAGACAGTGCACAATATTTCTTTTCACGTGTGAAATAAACTTGACAATTACTAATAACCAATCACTTTATCTCTACAATGGCATAAATGTAATCATTTCAATATATCATTTATTATGACAACACAAAAAAATGGTTATTAGACAAATAATGTATATTTAGTCATACTAAATATAACAACTTTCATGAGAATTATGAATATTAAACCAATTGCCATTGGTACCAAATGCATTATTTTCAACACAATATTGAGAGAGAGAGAGAGAGAGAGAGAGAGAGAGAGAGAGAGAGAGAGAGAGAGAGAGAGAGAGCGTTCCTGTTTAACTACTTAATAGTTTGAAAAGAATCGATACGTTCACTACAGCCTCTGGGGCCCCTCCCCCAACAGGGGGGGAGGTCATTTGGGGTTGAAGGTGTCGAGTGAGGGTTGTTAGAGAATGTGGGGTTGAAATAAAGTAGGTTTCGATGTGTTCTCTGTCTCATATCCAATTTAGGTATTTTCTTTGCCCGTCTTTACAAAATCTGTAACTATTTTGTTCATAATTTTCTATTTGGCCGTATAAATGAGTTTTGTATTTTGCAAAACCAAATTTATTTCAAATCTTGAAAAGGCTCATTTCCATAATTTTTTTCCTTTGAAATACATTTTCTTTATGTATTGGAATATTTTATTCCATCGTTTTTTTCAAATCAGAATTTGTGTGTTTTATAATATATATATATATATATATATATATATATATATATATATATATATATATATATTTATATATATATATATATATATATATATATATATATATATTTATATATATATATATACAAACAGTATATATATATACACAATATATATACACACAGTATATATATATATATATATATATATATATATATATATATATATATATATATATATATATATATATATATATATATATATATTTCAAATAGTAGAAAATGCTTTATCTTAAGTATTTTTCACAATGAATTAACGCTTTCTTCTTGGTGTTTCTTTGTATCACACAGCC
>NC_090734.1:152334870-152339870 GCF_036898095.1 Palaemon carinicauda
CTTTCACAAAATACCATGCTTATACATAGAATATATGTAATAAACCATTCTTGATCTTAATCTCGGCAGAAGACGTTTTATTACCTCTTGTCTAAATAGAAATTTTCACTTAAATCAAGCAGGTTTTCAGTAATGGAATGGATTACCCACTTTTTTTCATAATTACAGGGCGAATAAATAAAAAACACTGTTTCACGCCGTAACTTTCCTATCTTTTCAATGGTGTATTTTTACAAAGATTAATAGAAAGCTTAATTTACCCATTTTGAATCCAGGAAAACCATAACCTAATATTCTAGAGCAGTGGTTCTCAATCTTTTTAACTTCATTCTCCCTTTAAAGAAATAAATAAAAAAACTGTAACTAGAGGTCTCTCTCTCTCTCTCTCTCTCTCTCTCTCTCTCTCTCTCTCTCTCTCTCTCTCTCTCTCTCTCTCTCTCTCTCTCTCTCTCTCTCTCTTCTTCTTCTTCTTCTTCTTCTTCTTCTTCTTCTTCTTCTTCTTCTTCTTCTTCTTCTTCTCATAAAATAATTACATCATGCCCATTCAGAAAAGTTACATGTATAATTCTATTGAGAGAGAGAGAGAGAGAGAGAGAGAGAGAGAGAGAGAGAGAGAGAGAGAGAGAGAGAGAGAGAGAGAGAGAGAGAGAGAGTGTGTGTGTGTGTGTAGGCGGAATAATGGATCAGTGTTTTGGATTGGACTGAAGTGTGTTCGTCGCCATACAGACAGTGTTGGGTGTTGTCAATCTGATCTATCGATTTATCCAGATAAATTTGCGATTCGTGAGGCAACAAAATCTAAAGGATTTACCAGCCGTTGCCTTTAGTCAATAAAGAAAATTTGACGAAAATAGAAACTGAAGAAACGTACCATGTGAAAAAAAACAATAATGAAAACAAAATGAAAATGAACATCATGTGATAAAAATTAATCATACATATAAAGTTGATGGTTTCCAGCTCAAAAACAATATTTAGTTAGAAGTGAAAAAATAAAATAATAAGCAAACTAAGTGAAGTACGAAAGTAAATCCTAAAAATATAACTAAACTTCGAAAATTTTGTTGTGAGAAAACTGAGCGGCCATCGTTAAAAATCTAGATAAAAATGAGTTGGAAATATATAAGCAGAAAAAGTCACAACCGAATGAGGAAACAAGAAACAAACAAAAGGTAGCAAGCAATTTGCCTCAATCATAAAATCAGTTATAAAATATTAATCCCAGAAGCACGGACGCTTAGTTGATCTGTAAATTTTAATATTTTTTTTTTCTGCATATAATTTTAGTATTAGATTAATCTACCTGTTAACCTGTCGGCACATTATCATTAGTAATAGATGCTATATGTAAATTACCCGCTAATGCAATATGAAAAATAAATCATTATAAATTATAAATTATAAAAACTAATTCTTTCAAAATTATTCACGTCCTTTATACATACTTTTAGATAAGAATTTAGTTTGATTGCATATCAAAATATAGTTGATTATTTACGACTAAATACATGAATTTGTCAACTCCAAAACTGTAATATAAAAGAAACAAGGTAAAAAAAAAGTACGAAAAATTGAGAAATCCTTCAATCGAGCAGAAAAAAAAATCATGAATATTCACTTAATAACACTGAAGTTATTCATACTTTCCCATAAAAAGAATGACAAAAGCTACTTCATTAAAGCGAATGTATAACGAACCAGCTGAGCGCCCCAGCTGCGACCCAACTATCCATTGCAGAGTCGTTCTATCCTTCACTGGGTATTTGGCATGACAAGAAGGACCCTGCACACCTGAATCAAAACACAGATTACGAGTATGACGGCCACACTTCTAATTGGATGGATGGAGGGGGCTCAAGGAGGGGGGTGGGAGGATGATAGGTGGGCGAGGATGGCCTGGGGGGGGTGGCCCAATTGCCATGAAGCCATTTACATACACACGAACGCACGTTCCTTCAAAGGAATGATCTTCAAGAGCGGACCCTTCCGATTTCCCATCAAGAGTTCAATGGTAAGACTGCTAGCCCATCGCCCTTTTCTAGAATCAACATATGCTGGTGTGCTGGAAACCGAAACCGACCGCCGACCAGCAAAGCGTGGGCTAGGTGCTGTACCATTAAAAAATTTGCCCATATTAACTGATTGTACCTTCCGATGGTGGGAGATGAGATTATCAAATTCTTAAGCCATCTCATATATATATATATATATATATATATATATATATATATATATATATATATATATATATATATATATATATATATATATATATACACACACACATATATATATATATATATATATATATATATATATATATATATATATATATATACACACATATATATATATATATATATATATATATATATATATATATATATATATATATATATATATATATATATATATATATATAATCATCAGCCACATTACTAGTTCACTGCAGAACAGAGGCCTCATGCATGTCCTTCCACTTGTGTCTGTTTATGGTCTTTCTATGCAAGTCCAAACCCGAAAACATTCTAGTTCGTCAATCCATCGTCTTCGCTTCCTTCCCCTGCTTCTTTTGCAATCTCTAGTGAACAATTCTGTTATTTTTAATGTACCTCTATTGTCTGTCATTCTCATTATATGTCCTGCCCATATCCATTGGTTTTTCTTACATGTTGTTAGAATATTCTCTACTTTAGTTTGCTCTCGTATCCATGATGCTCTTTTTCTGTCTCTTAGTGTTATTCCCATCATTATTCTTTCCATAGCTCTTTGAGTTGTGACAAATTTATGCTTTAAGGCTTTAGTAAGGCTCCAAGTTTCTGATGCATAAATTAATTCTGGTAGGACCATCTCATTGAATACTTTTCTTTTTAGAGAAAAATGCTTTTTACTTTTCAAAATCACATTTTGGTTACCAAATCCTCTCCATCCATTGCTTATCCTTTTGATTTCGGTCTCGTGTCCTGGGGAAACACTTACTCTCTGTCACCATATTCATTAACAATCTCTAGAAGGTCGTCCGTAACTCTTCATTTTATGTCTCTCTGCATTTTCATTCAACATTTTCTTAGTTTTACTCACAGTCATTTTCAGTCCTACATTTCGGCTTTCTCTACTAAAATCTTTTACCACCTTTTGCAATTCCTCTCTCTTAAGTTGTTAAGATATCACCCATTAATATTAATTCCTACTTTTTTCGAATCTAATTCTTAAAAACTTCTTTTAAGCTTATTGTGAATAATTTGGGAGTTTATATATATATATATATATATATATATATATATATATATATATATATATATATATATATATATATATATATATGTATATATATATATATATATATATATATATATATATATATGTATATATATATATATATATATATATATATATATATATGTATATATGTATATATATATATATATATATATATATATATATATATATATATATATATATATATATATATATATAATACATTCTCGTAAATGGATGCCTACCACTTAACGCCCGTTATCACAAATTGCATCCTTCAGAAAATCCTTTGAATAGCCGTTAGATCCAGAAAGGCTTTGCAGAGGATTTCGAGCAATTACGAAAGCACTGGGAGGTTAGATATAAACCAGGCTTGGATGTGAGTGCTCGCACACACGCGTGCGCGCGTGTACATATATAAATATATACATATATATATATATATATATATATATATATATATATATATATATATATATATATATATATATATCTATATCTATATATCTATATATATATATATATATATATATATATATATATATATATATATATATCTATATATATATATACATTTCAATTTATTTGTTACTTATCAATTACCACAGGTTGTACATTTCTAATTTTCTTCGATTCTTCAAAGGACAGTGTTGGTGAAACATGGAAATAAAGGAATAGAAATCTATTCTTGGGATAGAAAACAAATCGGTAGTACATAAGATGATTTAATTGCGTATACAATAATTTTAAAATCGTAAGCTACACTTAGCTACAGGTGTGAAACGTGGTACTATTCTAAAAATCCAAGCTATTACAGAAATACTATACATCTAAAAAATTTTATTTTGAAAGAGAAGATGTATTCCTATGAAAGCAAATCAAGAAAGATTCCACAAAAGAAAATGTTACATGGAAAATAAAACCTTAAAACACAAATCGATTTCGTAAAATACAAAATAAATCTTTGAAGGAAGTAAATGATTCTATAATACAATAGATAAATCTTTGACGAATAAAATATTTCTTTTGTGTATTTCAGATGTATGCTTTGGCATACATCTGAAATACACAATACCCCTTGACCCCAAGAACCTTTAAAAACCAAAAGAACCCTTTAAAATACAACCAAAGGTTTATAAAAAACAAAATTAATAAATAGAATACAACAAAATTGTATAAAATTATAGAGCGAAAGTGAAAACACGATTCTCCATAAAAAAAAAATAAACCTATAAAGATAATGATTGGCGAGCTACAAATTTATCATTAATATACTAAATAAAATAATTTATTACTTCAAGTATACGAAATAAAGCGATAAACACATTTAGACACTGAAAATGAAATGTCATAAAATCTTTCTTTTTGAGCAAAATCTATTTTGTATAGAAAGAATTGGCCCGAAGAGTAAATAAAAATGATATAGCGAAGAAAAAAATATTTAAATCAAAGAAAGTATAGATATAAACATACATACATACATACATTCCAGCGTATAAGTATAATGCATACTTGTTCCGATTGCATTCACATTAAGTATACATGATATCCAATATTTTATCTACAAATGTGTACAGTATACTAATACGATAACTTCCATACACTGAGTTTTGGAAATATGTCGGTACATAACACTGACAGTTTTTATTTAATCTTAATAAATTCTAGCACATTGTCCATACATAAATTAAAACTTTTATACACTGAAAACTTATTTAATCTGAATAAATTCTAGCACATAT
>NC_090734.1:152344870-152354870 GCF_036898095.1 Palaemon carinicauda
AGGAGGAGGAGGAGGGGGGAGGGGGTAGGGGAATGGGTTTGGGAGGTTATTGTAGTTCTCCTTTTTGGAGAATCCTTCGCAGGACCTCTTGCACACCTGCCTGGATGCTCAGACACGTTCCCTATGATATCCGTGAAGGATGAATACGTTCCACCTAAAGGTTATCTTTATCTACTCGTTCCTTATTAATTCCTCCTCTTTCTACGAATGTAGATAAGATAAAGGAAGAGGGGTTTAAACTAGCTTAACGTAATATATAAAAAAAAGCATTGTCATTCATTAAAAATAAATTCATTCGTTAAAAATAAATTAAATGGACTGGATAAAAAAAAAAAAAAAAAAAAAAACCCTGGGGAGACGTTCTGTCACTGATTTAACCGTAACTGGAAGAAACTCCCACATCTGCCTTACGAAGTCAAATCTAAAGATGTTGGAGAGCAAAATGGGTGAGGCAAAGTAAAGAGCTATGAAGTAGGTGCAGCTAGGACCCGAAAAAAAGCGGCAAAGTCCCTTTAGCCTACAGAGTATCATGTACGGAGGAGCACTGATAGCAATATCCCTTCAACGCAAACGAACGTGAATTACATTGGGACAAATTCAAATAATTTACCAATTTCTTTCAATTACCTCGATCCTTCTCTCTTTTTCCCATTCTCATTAGAAAGTTATTTATTTTTAAACGAAAATACTTATACTTTCTTTTCGGAATTGACCCTTTCCTTAAATCTTGTATTTCTTATTCCTGCTTTTGCTGGGCATTGTTTTAACATTCGCATCGGCTGCCATTTTATCTACTGGGTGAATTTTTCACATTTTTTTCACATACTTCCTGTTCCACTTAAGCCTTTTTTTTAATTATTCTTACACTGTTCCTTGTTGAATGCCACTACTACTACTACTACTACTACTAATAATAATAATAATAATAATAATAATAATAATAATAGCTTGCTACTTGAAAAAGCACTTATAGTAATGGACTCCTAAGGAAGCTGGATGCAACCCAGAAGTTCCGGAACCCCACGCTAAAATCCAGCAGTCTCTGTAGATTGATTAAAAATCATAATACCATTCAAATGTAATTACTAAATAATACTACATACGTAAAGACTTCTCTGATTTATTTTCGATCAATTCAACATATTTTATGATTCGCATCACAAAAAATAGGATGAATAAATATGTAATTACGTATATTATGATTACATCATCACACTCCGATATAAAAAGAAGCCATTAATTTTTGGAATAACATTAATCAAATAGCTGAATTATCCAGCAATGAAATAAAAGGGAAAGCGTTAAAAAGACATCACACTTGAAACACTTTCAGGTTATAGAAATAACTGTCTGGTGTCTTCTTTAGAAAGGAAATTACGTTCTTATCAACAAAGAAAAAGGCAATCTTTTGCAAAGATCAAGAGAGAAATTTTTTTAAACGTGACTTGATCTTAGCCAAAAGGTAAGTTTAATTTTTACAAAATAGAATTACGAAAACTTCAGTTTACAAGAACAACAGAAAAAATGACGCGACTCTTTTCATCAAAATATGTTTTGGGCAAACTAGTCAACAACTTAAGAGGGTTTTATATATATATATATATCACATATTATTATTATTATTATTATTATTATTGTTGTTGTTGTTGTTATTACTATTAATATTATTATCATCATCATTATTATTATTATTATTATTATTATTATTATTATTATTATTATTATTATTATAATTATTATTATTATTACAAGCTAAGCTACAATCCTAGTTGGAAAAGCAAGATGCTATAAGCCCAAGGGCTCCAACAGGGAAGAACAGCCCAGTGCGGAAAGGTAACCAGGAAATAAAAAACTACAAGAGAAGTAATAGACAATCAAAATAAAATATACTACGAATCGTAACCATATCAAATTAGATCTTTTATATATAAACTACAAAAACTTAAAAAAAACACAGGAAAAAGAGAAATAAGATAGAACAGCGTGTCCAAGTGTACCCTCAAGCAAGAGAACTCTAACCCAAGAAAGTGGAAGACCATGGTACAGAGCCTATGTCACTACCCTAGACTAGAGAACAATGGTTTGATTTCAGGATGTCCTTCTCCTAGAAGAGCTGATGACCATAGCTAAATAGTCTCTCCTACCCTTATCAAGAGAACAGTGACCACTGAACAATTACAATGCAGTAGTTAACCCATTGAGCAAAGATGAAATGGAGAATCTAAAATGTCTTCTTTGCAAACAACAAACGTTGTTATTCTGTTTAAAATGAAATAAAAAATGCAACTAAAAGGTCATTAATCTAATATCTATTGGCAGATCGACTTTCTCAGCCTGGCGTTACACAAATTCTGGGTATTTATTTAGCCAAAAATTATAAATGTACATATATCCTTAAAAATTCCTTTTGTTCAAAATGAAAAATAAAATAAAAGTCCACCACCATTTTAAGTCCATACATAATAGAACATAACATTTCCCCTACATAATAAGGAGCATGAGTCCGACTCTATATATATATATATACTGTATATAAACATATATCAATAAATTCTTTTATATATATACAGTATATATATATTATAATATATATATATATATATATATATATATATATATATATATATATATATCATAATATATATATATGCATATATGTATATATATATATATATATATATATATATATATATATATATATATATATATATATATATGATTGTAAGTGCAAATAGATAAGTAAACAGTCATATTTAAAAATGTACACGAATACTTATACACATATCTACAATTCCGTCACCCAGCCAGCAGGGAAAGGGAGAAGGGAATAGGAGGGAAAGATGGAAGGATGAAAGAGATAAAAAGGGGGGGGGGAGTATCCCCTCCCCCAGGACCCATGTCTTTAACACTAATCCCCCTCCCATCCTGGCTCTTCAGGAGCACGTACCCATGACACGCTCCTTTTCCTAAAACTTCTTCATCCACCTCGTCTGCTTCCCCGATAGTATTGAAACTGCCAAGGAAAACACAGAGGCTTCAGCACCAACAGGCGACCTGACTGGCGAGTGTTGGTTAAGAAACTGTTTAAAAACTGTTTGGAGAGTGCTTGACAAGAAACTGCTTCGACGGTGTTTGACAAGAAACTGTTTGGGAAGCATTTGCCAAGAAACTGTTTGGAAAGTGTTTGACAAGAAACTGTTTGATAAGTTTGCCAAGAAACTGTTTGACAAGAAACTATTTGGAAAGCATTTGCCAAGAAACTGTTTGGAAAGTGTTAGACAAGAAACGGTTTGAAAACTGTTCGGCAAGTATTTGCCAAGAAACCGTTTGGAAAGTGTTGGACAAGAAACTGTTTGATAAGTTTGCCAAGAAACTGTTTGATAAGTTTGCCAAGAAACTGTTTGGAAAGTGTTTGACAGGACACTGTTTGAAAACTGTTTGGAAAATGTTTGACAAGAAACTGTTTGGAAAGTGTTTGACAAGAAGCTGTTTGAAAACTGTTTAGCAAGTGTTTGCCAAGAAAATGTTTGGAAAGTGTTACACAAGAAACCGGTTGAAAAGTGTTTGACAAGAAACTGTTTGAAAACAGTTTGGCAAGTGTTTGCCAAGAAACTGTTTGGAAAGTGTTTGACAAGAAACTGTTGGAAATCTGTTTCGAACCTGTTTGAAAAGTGTTTGACAAGAAACTGTTTAAAAAACTGTTTCGAAACTGTTTGGATAGTGTTTGCCAAGAAACTGTATGTGAACTGTTTAGAAAGTGTTTACCAAAAAAAATATTTTTAAGCAAACTACTTGGAAAGTGTTTCACATGATACTGTTTGGAAAGTGTTTTTTTAAGAAACTGTTTAGAAATTGCTCATCGAGAAACTGTTCGCAAACTGTTTGGAAAGTGTTTGCCATGGAAATCTTTGGAAAGTGTTTGCCAAAAAGTTATTTGAAACTGTTTAGAAACTGTTTGCAAACTGTTTGGAAAGTGTTTACCAAGAAATTGTTGGCAAATTCTTTAGAAATTATTTGCCATAAAACTGTATGGAAAGTGTTTACCATGAAACTGTTTGCAAACTGTTTGGAAAGTGTTTGTCATGTAACTGTTTGGAAAGTGTTTTCCAAGAAACTGTTTCAAACTGTATGGAACATGTTTGCCAAGAAACTGTTTTTAACTGTTTGGAAAGTGCTTCAAATTGTTTGCAAAGTATTTGTCATGAAACTGTATACTAAATGTTTACCAAGAAACCATTTCAAACTGTTTGGAAAGTGTCAGTCAGGAAACTTTTTGGAAAGTGTTTCCCAAGAAACTCTTTACAAACGGTTTATGAAGTATTGGCCAAGAAACTGTTCGCAAACTGTTAGGAGAGTGTTAACCAAGAAACTGCATACCGATTGAAAAGTGTTTAGCATGCAATTGATAGCCAAAAAACTGTTTGAAACTATTTGGAAAGAGTAGCAAACTGATTGGAAAGTGCTTGCCAAGAAACGGTTTCAAACTGTTTGAAAAGTATATCAAAACTTTTTGAATAGTGTTTACCAAGAAACTGTTTGGAGAGTGTTAACCAAGAAACTATTTCCAAACTGCTTGGATAGTGATTTGAAAGAAGCTGTTTGCAAACTGTTTAACAAGAAACTGTTTAAATGTTTGCAAACCTTAAAAAGTGTTTGCTTTGAAATTGTTTGCAATGTCTTTGCCAAAAAAAAAAAAAAACATTCAACCTATGTGGAAAGTTTTTACCAAAAATCTGTTTGAAAAGTATTTGACACAATCAGTTTCAAATTGTTTACCAAGAAACTGTTTGCCAAGAAACTATCTGGAAAGTGTTTACCAAGAAACTGTCTGGAAAGAGTTTACCAAGAAACTATCTGGAAAGTGTTTACCAAGAAACTGTCTGGAAAGAGTTTACCAAGAAACTATCTGGAAAGTGTTTACCAAGAAACTGTCTGGAAAGAGTTTACCAAGAAACTATCTGGAAAGTGTTTACCAAGAAACTGACTGGAAAATATTTGCCAAGAAACTATCTAGAAAGAGTTTATAAAGAAACGATCTGGAAAGAGTTTACCAAGAAACTGTCTGGAAAGTGTTTACCAAGAAACTGTCTGGAAAGAGTTTACCAAGAAACTGTCTGGAAAGAGTTTACCAAGAAACTGTCTGGAAAATATTTGCCAAGAAACTATCTAGAAAGAGTTTATAAAGAAACGATCTGGAAAGTGTTTACCAAGAAACTATATGGAAAATGTTTACCAAGAGACTGTTTGGAAGTGTATGGCACAAAACTATCTGCAACCTATTTGTCAAGAAACTGTCTTGAAGCCGTTTGCAAATTGTCTGCCAAAAAAAAAAAAAAAACCTGTCTGTAAACTTTTTGTAAACGGTAAGTAAAGTGTTTGTGAACTGTAAGGAAAGTATTTGTCAAGAATTTGTCTGCAAACTGTTCGTAAAGTGTTTGTCAAGAACCTGTCAGGAAAGTGTTTGTCAAGAATCTATCTGCAAACTGTTCGTAAAGTGTTTGTCAAGAACCTGTCAGGAAAGCGTTTGCAAACTATTAGGAAAGTGTTTGCCAAAAAACTGTCAGCAAACTTTAAGTAAATGTGTTTATCAAGAAACTGTCTGGAAAGCGTTTGCAAACTAATAGAAAAGTGTATGTCAAAAACTGTTTGGAAACTTTGTTTCCAAATAATATTTTGTAGTGAGAGGAACCAGCTCAACATAAATGTATTTCCCAGAATAACTAGAAGTGGCTCCTATAAGCCATTAATTCTAATAACACTTTACTGACAGTTAGTGTAGATTAATGGTGCTTTATCTAAGAACAGACCTCTACCCAATCAGAAGTGTTATTAAAGGTAAAAGGATTTTAGATGGAATGGTATGGGCCTTCGGATTATTTCGATCTAGCAAAGACCGAAATACTAACGAAGTCTTTTTTTCATAATTCAATATAATTTTCGATTAATAAAAAAAATCTTCAAATTTCGGCGATTTAAATTCCTTAGCGGATATTTCTACTAATTTTCACGACGTAATTTCAGAATGAAATCGTATATAAGGCTTTGGAGAACAGCTAACATAATTCCTTTCAAGACGAAAGAAATTTTTAGACGCTCACCAAAGCAGCTAAGAAACAGTTGAAACTATTGAAGAATGGCAGGATTACCGGAGCATCAACAATTCCTGGATAATCTGTGGAGGTTTCTGAACCAGATGTGGCAGAAGGAATTTCCTTCCCCGCAGTTGCTGGGAGACTTCAGGCGGAGAGCCGTTGTTGATGGCATAGTTTTTTTGAAGAAGAAATTGGAAAATCTGGCAGAAGAAAATGCTGCTTTGCAAAAGCAGCTTCAGGAAATGCAAGTGCAAAAATCATGCAACCAGTTCCCGATCAAGCAATCTCTCCAGCCTCCTGAATTCAGACGACTGCTCCAGAAACACCTGAGAGAACAAATCATACAGCTTAAATTGGAAAAAAAGATTCTTAATAAGATGAAGATTGACAAATTAAATGAAAAGGCGAAGCTAGAAGGTGTAATAGAAGAGAAGAATAATAAGATAAGCCGTCAGAAGTGGAAGATTGATGACCTTAGAGCAGAAATAAGACATCTTAGGAATAAAGGCCACAAAAGGACTACCAAGGAAGTGGAACTGCAGGGTGATGGGCTGCATCGCAAGATAGTAACTCACAAATTGGACAAGAATCTTCAAGAGGAATTCGCCAAGGAGAACCCCTCACAAGAACAGGCAAATCTGTCGAAAAGTGAAGCAGATGAAGAAACAGAAGAGAGTGAAGATTTCCAAAATTTGGACGACACAGAAAAACTGGAAGCAGAGAACTGCTGAAAAGCTGGGAAAGGGTCTGCATTTGCATCAGCAAACAGAACCCGCTGGAGCAAGAGGAGTGGACTGAATAATCATGGGATAGAATAGGAAGAATTATCAAGGATATGTTTTTTCTGTTAAGATTCACTAGATATATGATTCTGAAGTCAAATGACATCGGTTATTTTTTTAGAAAGGATTAATTTTCTCACGCACTTAGTTAAAGGCTTTTATTTTTAAGGAACAAGTAAATCTTGGGATTTAAAAGGAAATTAATTTGTTGATGACTTTAATTTTGATTTGGTTATTTGTATAAATTTTATATTATAATAAAGTATTTAATTTCAAATTACTTTAACTTATCCCTTATCTATTGTTGTAGCATCACTTCTGGCATGATGAATTAAACTTAATTTATTCACATAAACGAATTGAATGACTAAATGTTATAGGATATAAACTGGGGAGCATAAATACTTATAACCTATTTGTTCAGGTAACTGAAAGTTTTCTAGTAGATCTTACATAAGGAAATAAATAATTTATTTCGTCTCTATTTTATCACTAATTTCACCCACCATTTTCTCTATTTTTTTCCTCTGAACAAAGTATCAATAAGTTATAAACAATTCTAATCTAAAAGCATACCAAACTGAATATCTAATGCATGCATTGATAAGCAAGTTCTCAACAAGAATTTTACTTTTCTCATATTTTTCTTACGTTCCACTGCCACTATGTAGCACTGATAAGGCCATTTTATCTCACTAATGCATCAAGATCAAAAGTATTACAAAACTATAACTTTTTTTTCGTGATAATTTATTTAAAAAGTATAGCCATATTTTCCTCGACCAATTTCAAGCAATAGGTTTCTATTATTATCTTTTCTACGAACAGTTGAAAGATAAAATGGTTTAACACAATCTTTCAGCTTACAATGTATGTTGTAAATAACTCTGAAACTAAATTTTCCAGGTTAGATTATGATATTCATGTGAAGCAAGGATAATTGTACTTTAAAGAAAGTAACTGTAGAAAGGATAATTGTACTTTAAAGAAAGTAACTGTAGAAAGGATAATTGTACTTTAAAGAAAGTAACTGTAGAAAGGATAATTGTACTTTAAAGAAAGTAACTGTAGAAAGGATAATTGTACTTTAAAGAAAGTAACTGTAGAAAGGATAATTGTACTTCAAGGAAAGTAACTGTAGAAAGGATAATTGTACTTTAAGGAAAGTAACTGTAGAAAGAATAATTCTACTTTGAGGGAAGTAAATGTAGAAAGGATAATTGTACTTTAAGGAAGAAAATGTAAAAAGGATAATTGTACTTTAAGGAAGTAAATGTAAAAAGGATAATTGTACTTTAAGGAAGTAAATGTAAAAAGGATAATTGTACTTTAAGGAAGTAAATGTAGAAAGGATAATTGTACTTTAAGGAAGTAAATGTAGAAAGGATAATTATTCTTTAAGGAAGTATATGTAGAAAGGATAATTGTACTTTAAGGAAGTAAATGTAGAAAGGATAATTGTACTTTAAGGAAGTAAATGTAGAAAGGATAATTATTCTTTAAGGAAGTATATGTAGAAAGGATAATTGTACTTTAAGGAAGTAAATGTAGAAAGGGTAATTGTACTTTCAGGAAGTAAATGTAGAAAGGATAATTATTCTTTAAGGAAGTATATATAAAAAGGATTATTGTACTTTAGGGAAGTAAATGTAGAAGGGATATTTGTACTTTGAGGAAGTAAATGAATCTAATAATGAAATCTTTACAACCATATCATCCTCAATGGTGAAGTCAACAAACCTCCAGGGGGAAAATGATCACACAGAGGTGCCGATAGATCAAGAACATTTTAGCGCCTGAATGTTTGACACATTCTTAACATGTATGTGGATTATAAGTGTCACCAATCACAGAAGATATAATGGGGCTATAAAAAGGGATGTCATGAAAGAATAGAAATTCGCTTCCTGTTTAAGAATAAGACAAAGACATTTATGAGAATGAAAAAGACTTACTGACTGCTTGAGTTTTAGAAAGGGAGTTAAGACATCTGGTATTCAATTGCGGTAACCCATCCAAGGACTGGCCAAATCTAGTGAAGACTATGCACTGAACGTGAAGAAGACTCTCTACAACAAATACTACAATCTTTAAAGCTGTTCGTGCATTTTTGAATTAAAAATACAAACTAAGACTTACAAAAAGGGTTAGGAAAGTTTCGATTAAAAAATAAGTATATTTTTAAAGAACCCGAAATCGTGACTGATTTGAAATGTGCCGCAATACAGAAACATAAAGAATGCAACTTTCAGGAAAGTCTGCTCCCAAAAAAATGTCTTTTTCCAAACAATTAAGAAAAGATGTCTATTCTGAGAATATCTTCGTCAAAATGATTAAGAAAAGATGTCTGCTCTGAGAATATCTTTGTCAAAATAATTAAGAAAAGATGTCTGTTCTGAGAATATCTTTGTCAAAATAATTAAGAAAAGATGTCTGTTCTGAGAATATCTTTGTCAAAATAATTAAGAAAAGATGTCTGCTCTGAGAATATCTTCGTCAAAACAATGAAAAGACAGAATCCTCTCAGAATGTCTTACTCAAAAAACACTAAGATGAGGAGTCTTTACAATAAAGTCTCTCTCTCAGGGCCTCACCATTCTGGAAAACATTGTTTGGAAACTACTGCTAGTATCATATAGGATCCAATGACTTGCCGGCTAGTACAACATTGAATCCCTCTCTCGTTACGGTTTATTTTTCCTTTGCCTACACATACACCAAAAAGTCTGTCACTCACAGGGTTAACTACTGCTATCTAATTGTTCAGTGGCTACTTTCCTCTTCGAAAGGGTAGAAGGGACTCTTTAGCTATGGTAAGCAGCTCTTCTATAAGGACACTGCAAAATCAAACCATTGTTCTCTAATCTTGAGTAGTGCCATAGCCTCTCTACCATGGTCTTCCATTGTCTTGAGTGTACACTCAAACATACTATTCTATCTGTTTCCTTATTTCCTTTCCTCAATGAGAAATTTTCCCCGTTAGAGCCCTTGGGCTTATAGCATCGTGTTTTCCAACTCCGATTGTAGCTTATATCATCATCATCATCATCATCATCATAATAATAATAATAATAATAATAATAATAATAATAATAATAATAATAATGATAAGCTATGTAGAAATAA
>NC_090734.1:152357370-152367370 GCF_036898095.1 Palaemon carinicauda
GCTATGACCCATTATATTGTAACAAGCAGAAGCTGGTACTCATTTAAAACGTATACACATATGCATATACATACATACATATATATATATATATATATATATATATATATATATATATATATATATATATATACTGTATATATATATATATATATATATATATATATATATATATATATATATATATATATATATATATATTGGGTTTGGCAAATTTTCGTCACCACGCTAGCCACTGCTGATCGTTGGTAGAGGGAGATTTTAGTCTGATCGTTCAGAGCAAACCAACCTAGTATGGGAGACCCTGACTAATACAGTTTTGCTAATCATGACGATACTAAAACTCTTTATATATACATATAAGAGAGAGAGAGAGAGAGAGAGAGAGAGAGAGAGAGAGAGAGAGAGAGAGAGAGAGAGAGAGAGAGAGAGAGAGAGAGAGAGAGAACAGTACTTTGTCAAAATCGACGAGGTAATACTTGCCGCAATGACATAAACAATGTCATTAAATATCAAATAAGGACATTTCTTTAATATAACCAGAGAGTCCATCATTGTTAAGTTTCACAGAAAGAAATATCATGTAGCAAAAACAGATTATCATTACTATTATTATCACTATAATTATTATTATTATCAAAGATATGGAGATCTACCAGCCCCATGAATCAAACTTGACTCCTACGGAGATGGCCCGAATAAATTCGAGATAAAATATATACTAAATCTTATTCATAAAAATATAAGTTAGAAATTAAAACCTATGATGGATATATATTTACATTTTATCTATTAAATCTGTGCTTCTTAAAACCAGATAAATACTCGGAATCAGATAAAATGTCAGATAAGGGTTTTCTGACCCAAACACATATCTCTACCTTGTTTTAAATAATAGTTCATTTATAAAATATATGTTGAATGGTTAAGATGTCACACTCACTGCACTTTAGGACAGTATCGTGAAGAATACACAATAAAAAGCCATGCAGTATAAAAAACAAACCTTATTAAGACATACAAAATCCACCAATTAACTAAACTCTGAAAATTCCCATGAACTTTAAAATTATGCACATATAGTTGATGGAAGAACTAGTTTGTAGTCGAAAAAAATCCCAAGCTTTTTGTTCTTCTGTAAGCTATCCCTTGGGCATTTTTTATAGAATTCTGTGTACTACTAAAAGGATAAAAAAGAGAAATAATGAAATTATAGGGTAATACAATTATATAATTCATTTCCAATGCAGATTACAAGTATTGTACAGTACTGGCTACTCTCCCAGATCACATGTACCCCTTAAGGAGTAATAAAAGGTACCACTTAAGATAGATGTAGCCAAGGTTGAGAACTTCTGATACAGACCATAGAAAAGAAATACTTCCGTTGCTCTATTTTGAGACTTGGCACCTATATACAATTGCCATAGCTTGTAACCTTACTTTAACGGGCCATTGTTATAACTGAAAATACAACCTTTCAAATTTACCATGTAAGACTGCATTTTCTTCTGACTTATTGCCCATCAAGCATATATATTACTTATCTGATTATGGAATTACTCTAATTTTAGACATATTTTGGATACGCTATTTTTCCCAGGCTTCCTTGGTAAGACAAAAATTCCTAACTCTTGACACCCAGATGCTGAGATACTACCGCTATAGTTGTCGGGTTCTTTGACTAGCCAGACAGTACTACATTGTATCCATCTCTCAAGTTACGACTCCTTTTTCCTTTGCCTACACATACACCGAATGGTCTGGTTTATTCTTTCCACATTCTCCTCTGTGCTCATACACCTGACAACACTGAGATTGCCAAACAATTTTCTTCACTTAAGGGGTTAACTACTGTAATGTAATTGTTTAGTCGCCACTTTCCTCTTGGTAAGGGTAGAAGAGACTCTTCAGCTATAAGTAGCTCTTCTAGGAGGACACTCCAAAATCAAACCATTGTTCTCTATTCTTGGGTAGTGCCATAGCCTCTGTACCATCGTCTTCCACCGTCTTGGGGTAGAGTTCTCTTGCTTCAGGGTACACCCGAGCAAACTCTTCTATAACATTTTTCTTTTTATTTTTTTAATCTTGTATAGTTTACAGCATATAGTTTACATATGAAGGATCCCATTATAGTTTATATATGAAAGATTAATTTTAATATTGTTACTGTTCATAATATATTACATCTTATTACTTTATTATTTTCTTACTTCCTTTCCTCACTGGGCTATTTTTTTTCCTGTTGGAGCCTTTGGGCTTGAAGTATCCAGATTTTCCAACTAAGGTTGCAGTTTTGTTGGGAATAATAATAATAATAATAATAATAATAATAATAATAATGTGGTTTCAGTTTAAATATAACTATGAAACTGATAGTAAGTATACAAAATATTTACTGCTACAAACATTTCTTGAGGGAAAAAAAATAAGGCGGTAAATGTCTTCCTCTCCTTAACTAAAATAAATGAACTAATAACGGTCATCTCCCCTGTATAATAAACAGCGAGACCCTGGATATATATATATATATATATATATATATATATATATATATATATATATATATATATATATATATATACAGTATATACATATATATATATATATATATATATATACACACACATATATATATATTTATATATATATATATATATATATATATATATATATATATATATATATATATATATATATATATATATATATATTTCTTTCCAGTCACATTCAGCGGCTTTGCCAGACGCATAACTACTCGATCTCTCCAGTCCCTCGGATAGAGTAGTAGGTTAGCCAGGGCACCAGCCGCCCGTTGAGATACTATCGTTAGAGAGATATGGGGTCCTTTGACTGGCCAGACAGTACTACATGGGATCTTTCTCTCTGGTTACGGTTCTTTCCCTTTGCCTACGCAGACACCGAATAGTCTGACCTATTCTTTACAGATTCTCCTCTGTCCTTATACACCTCACAACACTGAGATTACCAAACGATTTTTCTCTGCTCAAAGGGTTAACTACTGCACTGTAATTTTTCATTGGCTACTTTCTTCTTGGTAAGGGTAGAAGAGGCTCTTTAGCTATGGTAAGCAGCTCTCCTAGGAGGACACTCCAAAATCAAACCATTGTTCTCTAGTCTTGGGTAGTGCCATAGCCTCTGTACCATGGTCTTCCACTGTCTTGGGTTAGAGTTCTCTTGCTTGAGGGTACACTCGGTCACACTATTCTGTCTTATTTTTCTTCCTCTTGTTGTGTTAAAGTTTTTATAGTTTATATAGAAAATATTTATTTCACTGTTGTTACTGCTCTTAAAATATTTCATTTTTTCATGTTTTCTTTCCTCACTGGGCTATTTTCCCTGTTGGGGCCCCTGGGCTTATAGCAACATGCTTTTCCAACTAGGGTTGTAGCTTGGCAATTATTAATATTATTATTATTATTATTATTATTATTGCTAGCCCAGCTACAACCCCAGTTGGAAAAACAAGATGCTATAAGCCCAAGGGCTCCAATAGGGAAAAATAGCCCAGTGAGGAAAGGAAATTAGGAAATAAATAAATGATGAGAATAAATTAACAATAAAACATTCTATAAACAGTAACAACGTCAAAACAGATATGTCCTATATAAACAATAAAAAGATTCATGTCAGCCTGTTCAACATAAAAACATTTGCTCCAACTTTGAACTTTTGAAGTTCTACTGATTCATCTACCCGATTAGGAAGATCATCCCACAACTTGGTAACAGCTGGAATAAAACTTCTAGAATAATAATAATAATAATAATAATAATAATAATAATAATAATAATAATAATAATAATAATAATAATAATAATAATAATAGGTTGAGATGGAAAAGTGATACCCTGGTGAGAGGCGGTGCTCCGATAGGTACACTGTGCATGTGCCAGTGTGTGCATCTCCATCTAGATGTTTAACCACCAATTTTTGACGGGTCGCGTGCACTACTTATAATGATAATAATCATAATGAATATAAACGTAAATAATCAAAATGGTTTTGGGAAAAGAATCAGACCTTACTTCTTTACTTAGGCATTGACTTCCCATCCTCTTCTTAATAAAAGAAAAAACGATCATTTTATTAATAATACTGATCACAATGAAAATAATAAAGATCATTATAATAAACAGTGAACCAAATTAGAAAATTTAATAATAAAGCAATAGGCTATCCTGAAATCATTGTAAAAATATATATATTTAAATCCTTTAGTAAAAAGAACAAAATCCAGCAAAAATTTAAAGGTTTCTATTACAAAATATTTTTTTTTTTTTCAGGGCTTCATCTTCAATCTTCGGACTCGTCAAAATAATTTACATTACTCATTTTTATATTTGTAAATGTATCACTGCTTAAATAATTTATATTTATCGACCTACCACAGGAAATTGCAAATAATCGTAAAAAATTAAAACAATTATGATAACAATCATTCACGAAATCAACTAGTCTCTTTTTCCAGTCCTTAAGGGGAGAGAGAGAGAGAGAGAGAGAGAGAGAGAGAGAGAGAGAGAGAGAGAGAGAGAGAGAGAGAGAGAACTGATACCTTAGTGGGCAATGCACGGCCTTGCAATGCAACCCCTGACAGGTCACTTAAGCTGTTGCTCCCTTCTACGTCGACAACAGCTTATGCAAACCAACGAATAATAGTCAGCCGAAGGCACAGACACGAGTGCAAACGACTACATAAACATAAATACATATAACTTCATTTCCAAACCCCAGACAGTTCAGCTTACGCCCTACTCCAAAAAATATGTATGTATGTATGTATGCATGTATGTATGTATATATGTATGTATATATAATATATATATATATATATATATATATATATATATATATATATATATATATATATATATATATAATCATCATTATCATCATCAGCCGTAATTAGTCAACTGTAGGACAAAGGTATCAGATATGTCCTTCCACTCCCGTCTGGTTACGATATCTATGCCAGTCTAATACCTGCATATATAGATATATATATATATATATATATATATATATATATATATATATATATATATATATATATATATATATATATATATAAATATATATATATATATATATATATATATATATATATATATATATATACACACACACACACACACACACATATATATATATATATATATATATATATATATATATATATATATATATATATATATATATATATATATATATATATATAATATAAAGAAAAAACTAAAATTCCTCTGGGTGCAAAGGAAAGGGTGACTAAGAGCTATCTCTCTCCATCCTGTGTACACCCTTGCTCAAAACGAGATAGCGATAACTCTCCGTTTTCTATGAATAAAACATGGCGGGGGGAAACTCAAACAACAGCCAAACTGCCATGTAGGGCTGGAGCCAACCCGACTGTGTACAAGCTTTGCATGTGTATATCTGACGGTAGACGGTTTGTTGATCGCATTCTCGATGCTGTGAGGTTATTAGCTAGTCAGATTCAATACTGGTCCTATTTCCAGGTCGCCTTTGTTGAGAATATGTTGAGGATAAAGAGGCATTTCCTTTTTCTGCCTTTAAATATCTCATAATTTTCATTAATAATGAAACTTGAACCTTTCAATAAGAATTAAATAACATATCTTTTTCATAAAAAAAAACTTTGACCTTTCAATAAAATGTATGTATATATATATATATATATATATATATATATATATATATATATATATATATATATATATATATTAAGCCTCAAGTTTAATGATGAATTTAAATTATAAATCAAATGGTTCGTCTCATATTCATAAAAACAGAAATATATCTAATATAACATCCATATATTAACACTTACCAATAACCAATTCAGTTACATTAACTTTTATTGAAATACAACAGCTCAGATCAGAAAACATAAAGTCCTTAAGTATATCAATAAATATTAACAATGCAGATTATTATTATTAAAGGGATGGAGTCTTACCACCCCAAAGAGTCGAATTCAATAATAATACGTAGGACTAATCTTCCTCTCATGTGCAAATAAAAATTGACATCACAATAGCAAAATTATCTATCACATCTTTCAATGTAGTACTGACACTTGGATGAGTATCAGGTAAGATCAGTACGCCAAACCTAATTCGTGACGTGAAAGCTGATTATACTCTTAAATGAATAAAGTATAACACGTTGGTGTGAGTGCATACCTCCGCCAACGCGTTGCCCCTTTCTCCACTACACAATATAGAGTAAGTGTCTGGCTGTGTATGTATATATATATATATATATATATATATATATATATATATATATATATATATATATATATATATATATATATATACTGTATATTTATAGTATATATATGTATGTATGTATGAACGTATGTATATGTATATATATACATAAATATATATATATATATATATATATATATATATATATATATATATATATATATATATATATATATAAAGTATAGATATATATATACTTTATATATTTCTTTCCTGTCACGCTACACGGCATTTCCAAAAGTATGACTACTCGGTCTCTCCTCATCTCTCGGGTATGGGGGAAGAAAGTAAACATACCATGGTGAGAGGAGATACTCCGAGAGGTAAACAAGGATATCACAATCCCCCACAAATTACCGAAACTGCCGTGTTGTAATTATGAAAGGGGGAGGGGGTGGGAAGGTTGAATCTGTGGGTGTGGATATCTATCTAAATATTTAGCCGTAATTTTTGCCGGGGTGCGTACACTAGCATGATTTCTCCGTCAAATACGAAAAAACATGAAACTTCATCTGACGTTAATATAAGCAGCACTTCTTTGTGCCTATATCTCGATTAGTTTAAAAAAAGGTCTATGTAAATGAGTAAGCGTAACCATTCAAAAGTAACATGTATCTATTCATTAAAAAAACACATACTTATCCCTAATAAGAAATGGAAGCAAAAAAAACAATATAAAAAAGCAAAATTAATACACACACACACACACACACACACACACACACACATATATATATATATATATATATATATATATATATATATATATATATATATATATATATACATACATATATATACATACATACATACATATATAAATATATGAATATTCCATCACTTACAAAGCAACATATCATAAACAAGAAAAACAGATCTACAATAAAAGATATATAATAAAATAATGAATGACCTAAAATAGACAAATCACGAAAGTGGGTATTACCGTAAAAAAAAAAAATGTCAAACAGCAGTATATCGACTAAATAGCTTCCATATTCTTAGCACGGCAATCACACATGACAGGAGAGCATGTCATACGTTCATCTACACATAACATGAATCATCGTCTCAGCGTATTGCGTCATCCAGACCAAGACGTCTTGCGTTGATAATAATACAAATAATATCAATCATACTTTGTCCTCCTCTTATTCCATACGTTGTGGTGACCTGTTGAAAACGTCCCTGCCATGCGTTCCACTGGACGGGAGATCGAGCACGCTTAAACTCGAGTTTCATTTGGTGTCTGTAACTTCACTATCCTTGTGAGATAAGGGTGGGAAGTTCAGGACCTGGCCTCATTTAGTCACAATTCAAGCAAATCCAGTAAATTATTTATTTGCATATTTAAAGGTTTAAAGGCCGCTCATGAATGGCAGAGACAAGGGACAGTGACATTGCCCTATCAAGCAAGACAATGCCGAAGACGGGCCATATAAATATGTGATCAGCGCCCAAGCTAGGACCAAGGAGGGCCAGGCAATGGTTGCTGATGCCTCGGCAGATAGACCTATAGGCTCCCCCAAAACCCCCATCCTTAACTCAAAAGGATGGTATGGTTGCAACGACCAAAAAAACTAACGAGTTTGAGCGGGACTCGAACCCCAGTCTGGCGTTCACCAGTCTGGGAGGTTACTACATCGGCCACCACAACCCATAAAGAGAAGTCACCACTACCAATAATTCTGATAAACATATGAATATATGGTCAGTCTCTAGGGCATAGTCATGTTAGGGTAATGCCACTACCCCTTGCCTCTGCCATTCATGAGTGAACTTTAAACTATTGACCTTATCTCAAGGGCAAAATCTCGCCTTTCTCACGATATATTATTATTATTATTATTATTATTATTATTATTATTATTATTATTATTACTTGCTAGGCTACAGCACTAGTTGGAAAGCAGGATGCTATAAGACCAGGCGCTCCAACAGGGAAAATAGCCCAATAAGGAAAGGAAACAAGGAAAAATTGAAAATTTTAAGAACAATAACAGCACCAAAATAAATATTTCGTAAATCAACAATAAAAAAAAACTTTAAAAAAAAAACAAGGGGAAGAGAAATAAGATAGAATAGTGTACCTGAGTGCACCCTCAAGCAAGAGAACTCTAATCCAAGACAGTGAAAGACCATGGTACAGAGGCATTGGAGTCCATCATGAGGGCAGAAGGGCCGTAAAAAGAGACTTAACGATCTCTTGGCTGACCAAAAATGAGAAGAGGTCTTAAAAAAATAGTCATAATAAACACAACCGTTTATTCTAATGGATGTATATCCGAAAATTGAGAAAGTGTGCGTAGGGGTTATGTAAACAAGCTCTCTCTCTCTCTCTCTCTCTCTCTCTCTCTCTCTCTCTCTCTCTCTCTCTCTCTCTCTCTCTGTGGACTTCGATGGTCGGATGGAATTACTATCTTTATCTCTCTCACTCTAGAAAGAGTAATATATGACGCCATGGTATCTCTCTCTCTCTCTCTCTCTCTCTCTCTCTCTCTCTCTCTCTCTCTCTCTCTCTCTCTCTCTCTCTCTCTCTCCAAACAAAGTAATCAACGATGGTGAGCATTTGAACATGAGCACATTTTGGAACAATAAGCACATCTATCACTATCACGTCGATTATTTCTTATACTGATGCCGTAATGCATCTGAAGCAAGTAAGGGTGGACAATCCAATGCCAGGGACTAGAGAAGAGGGAAAGGCACGGGGGGGGGGGGGGGGGTAAATTCGGGGGGGGGGGAGGGTAAATGGCCCTAAGGAATCGTCTTACGAAAGGTTCCCTAATATGTGTCAAAGCAACTTGAGAGAAGGGGGGAATATTTTTTTAACTTTCAATGGAACTTTAACCGAAATCATATATGCAGTTAATTCTAACAGTCATTGGTTCTTCATTACAAGGCTCAATATTACCCAATATTCCAGAAGTTTTATTCCACCTGTGACCAGATTGTGGAATGATATTCCTTATCCGGCAGTTAAATCGGTGCAACTTCAGAAGTTCAAACTTGTAGCGAATGCTTTTATGTTGTAGAGGCTGAAAGAAGTCTCTCTTCACAAGTTATATAAGACAGATCTATTTCAACATTGCTACCGATCATTATTCATTACTTCTCATGAAGTTTATATATTTCCTTATTTGCTTTCGGCGCTGGGCTATTTTCGCTGTTGGAGCCCTTGGGCTTTAAGCACCATGCTTTTCCAACTAGAGTCGTAGCTTAGGTGATAAAAATCTTCCCTATATAATGAAGAGCAAGTCTCTCTCTCTCTCTCTCTCTCTCTCTCTCTCTCTCTCTCTCTCTCTCTCTCTCTCTGTATTATATATATATATATATATATATATATATATATATATATATATATATATGTATATATATATATATATATATATATATATACATATATGCATATATATTTATATATACATATATGCATATATATATATATATATATATATATATATATATATATATATATATATATATATATATATATATATATTTATATTTCTTTCCAGTCTCGCTCAGCTCTCCCGGTCCCTTGGGTAAGGAGGGCGAGAGAATAGTCATACCCTGTTGAAAGGGGGGGTGAGGTTTTTGCATATCTATCTAAATATTTAGCCGTCAATTTTGACTGGTCACGTATAAAAGTAAAAAAAAAAAATTATGTATAAGAGGCAAAAAAT
>NC_090734.1:152372370-152374870 GCF_036898095.1 Palaemon carinicauda
AATAATAATAATAATAATAATAATAATAATAATATACAGGGGAAGATGTGCAAGTATAGGAAAGAAGAACCTGTTTCCTCTCTCTTTCTTTCTCTCTCTGTTCAAAAGAATCACCCAATGAAAGATAACGCCATGGAATGAGTAATTGTATTTCAGTCAAGAATTATTGTATTGACTACAAGTAATTTATTGCAAACTTCCCGATAAACAAACTCTGATCTCTCTCTCTCTCTCTCTCTCTCTCTCTCTCTCTCTCTCTCTCTCTCTCTCTCTCTCAGAGAAGATTAAACCTAGATACAAAAGTAAATTTCTTGAAATTCCATAAATATATTACCAACAATCTATAACTTATCTATGAAATAATTCATTGCACATTCCCTTACAAAAATAATGAAATTCTTTTTCATTGACCTCCATCAATGCGACGCCCATCTACTGTTTAAAAATCAAATAAAAAAAGAGTCAAGAATATTCTGAAAATATTTTACGAACAAACATCCATTCTTGTCAAAACTCCTCATCTCTCGCAACCGGTGCAGCAACCAATGGCCTCAAAAGGTCGGATTTAATAAAAGTAGCAGATCAAAAGGGCAGAGATTAGACAAGAGTGCGAGGTGCCATGAGAGGTGGAGGGGGGGGGGGGAGGGGAGGAGGAGGATGGGAGGGGAGGGGGAGGGAAGGGAGGGGATGGGAGGAGGAGGTGAAGATTGTAGAGGAAGGGCAACAGGGCAGGGTCACCTAAGTTGACACAGATTAAAGATGTTACAAGTCGAGTTTCACATGCGATACCGAGAAGAAAAAGGGAAAAAAGAAGAAAAAAAGAGGAAGGAGGAAGAACAGGAGAAGGATGATAATAAGCAGAAGAACAGAAGGATCATAATACGCAGAAGAACAGAAGGATCATAATACGCAGAAGAACAGAAGGAAAATGAAGCGGGGAAATGAAATGTAAATGAGGTATTATAACTAGAAGAAGAAAGTTCAGTAACTAAAAAAAAAAAGAAGAAAACGAAAAGGAGGTAGAATAACTAGAAGAAGAAAGGTCAGTAACTAAAACAAATAAAGGAAGAAAACAATAAGGAGGTAGATGTATTAAAAGGAGAAAGGTCGATATATGAAAAAAAAAAAATAAAGGAAGAGGCGAATAAGAAGGTAGATGAATTAAAAGGAGAAAGGTCGATATGGAAAAAAAAATAAAGGAAGAAAACGAAAAGGAGGTAGATGAATTAAAAGGAAAAAGGTCGATATGGGAAAAAAATAAAGGAAGAAAACAAAAAGGAGGTAGATGAATTAAAAGGAAAAAGGTCGATATGGGAAAAAAAATAAAGGAAGAAAACAAAAAGGAGGTAGATGAATTAAAAGGAGAAAGGTCGATATCTGAAAAAAAATAATAAAGGAAGAAAACGAAAAGGAGGCAGAACAAGGTGATGAGAGGTCTGTAAAGGAAAATAAAAAATAAAAAAAGGAATAAAATGAAAATTAGGCAGAAGATCAAGAAAAAGAAAGGTTTATAAATGAAATCAAAACAAAATAAAAATAAAGACAAAAAAACGGAAAGGAGGTAAAAGAACAAAAAGAAAGGTATGTGACTAAAAGAACCAGATAAAGAAAGGTGGATAAATAAAAAAAAAAAAAAAATAATTTTAAGAAATCGTCCTTGTCCTCTAAGAAAGAGAGGAAAGAATGGGATGGAGGAAGATTAAAATGACTGTCAGGTGTCGACCGGCCGTAGCAGAGCTGGACAAGAGCAGAAAGCAAATTGCAGGTGAAAGGCGAAGCTGACAGGGAGGGAGGGAGGAGGATTGAGGGAGGGAGGGAGGGAGGGATGAGTTATGGAGGGTCAAGCCACAAATTTATATCTATGGTGCCCTGATAGAAGCGAGGTGGAGGACCTGTAAGGATGATGCTGTGCATATCTGGGCAAAGTGTTAAGGTAAATAGAGAGAGAGAGAGAGAGAGAGAGAGAGAGAGAGAGAGAGAGAGAGAGAGAGAGAGAGAGAGAGAGAGAGAGAGAGGATACACGCTGGGTGTGGGTCTCAATTGAGATTTGTGGGAGAATAAGGGCGTTGTAAATGTAAGATCGAGGGTGTGGGCGGGGTGGGTGAGAGGATAATGTATATTAGTGGGCGTGCAAGGTGAGAGCTGGCTGAAGGAGAAAGGCCATCGGGCCTCATAAGGCGAGCAAGGGACATCCCGAACAGCGGGAGAAGGAGGCGGTGAAGGGGAGGACCAGGGGGATGGACTCGGCGCGAGTGGGAAGCAAATGGGGGATGGGGAGATGTGGGGTCGGATTTTGGGGATGGTGGGGAATGAACTGGGCGAAAAAGGCCCATCATCCAAGAAAGGTTTAGCGAAAAGAATCATAAAGATGATGCAATATAACAGAGAAAGACATGAAAGAAAAATGTGTATAACGAGCAAAGTCTGGAATAGCAAACCACCAATGGTGGAAATAACCTCGGCGGATTTCTTGCTCTGCCAGGTGTGTTCACGAGAGCGT
>NC_090734.1:152379870-152397370 GCF_036898095.1 Palaemon carinicauda
TTCTTACCTTTTTTCAGTATCAAATAAGATATAAATCTTCAAATTTTCAAGTTACGTAGGAAGGAAAATTTTCAGTAACTTTTTTGTTTAATTTCATCTTTTTTTGTTGTGTTGACAAAACACAAAAGTAAAGTGCATTTTTCTCCGAGTTCTTCTTCTTGTTCTTCTTCTGGGAAGAAAATGTACGAGACGTCTGCCAAATAAAACACTGATTTATGACAACAGCTCAGTGCTGGTCTATTGTGTCCGCGTAACCCGATTACTAATCTCAGCTCGGAGTAACGTCACGCGAATGAGCATGAAATTGAATTAAAGAGGAACATGATTTCAGAAGAAAATTCACTTCATAAAAGAGTGACGATGAAAATATGAAAATGGATTAACGAAGTGATTTTTTATATATCATGTTAATGCTAAGAGACGGAACCAACCGGCTCGCCTCTAGAAATGGGGAAGGTTATGAGAAGAAAAAGCAAAAGACGGATACTCAACAGATCTTCAAGATAGGGAAGAAAGAAAATAACAGAACAAAAGGTAATATGAAGTTGCTTTAGTGAAAGCTCTAATGCCCCCTCCCTCCATCCCCCAATGAGAGGAAGTTATCACAGTAGAATCTGTAAGAGATGGAAAAAATAATGATAAACTTGTGTAACGATACTTTGTTTACATTATGTATACCTCATACTTTGTAATACTGAAAAACAAAATTTGGATTATTACTTACAGATTATAAAGATACATGAGAGTTTATGGACATGTGCAATATATTCATATACTTTACCTATCAATCTATACATAGAGTAAAATATATAAAACTATGTATAGGCATATATATATATATATATATATATATATATATATATATATATATATATGCATATATGTACAGTATATATAGATAAATATGATTTTATATATGTATATATATATATATATATATAAATATATATATATATATATATATATATATATATATATATATATATATATATATATATAGAGAGAGAGAGAGAGAGAGAGAGAGAGAGAGAGAGAGAGAGAGAGAGAGAGAGAGAGAGAGAGAGAGAGAGAGAGTACTAATAACTTCCATGGTTAACAGCGAATTATGTACTTGGTAAACAATCTACAGTACTGAGACGATGTAAGTGTGACCCGTACAAGTCTGATGATCGTAATGCCACCACCTTCCTAAAGAACCACCCGTCCACTTCTCAAGAAACTCCAGAAGAGCCAACTGACCCCTCTCGAGAAATTTCTAAAGATCAGCCCGTCCGCTTCTTAAAAAATTCCTAAAGAGCTATCTGACCCTTCTCGAGTAATTCCTAAAGAGTCACCCATCCACTTCTTAAGAAATTCCTAAAGACCCACCGATCTGATTCTCATGAAATTCCTGTAGCCACACATCCACTTCTCAAGAAATTCCTAAAGAGCCACCGATCTGATTCTCATGAAATTCCTGGAGCCACACATCCACTTCTCAAGAAATTCCTAAAGAGCCACCCATCCACTTCTTAAGAAATTCCTAAAGATCCACCTATCTGATTCTCATGAAATTCCGGGAGCCACACATCCACTTCTCAAGAAATTCCTAAAGAGCCACCCATCCACTTCTTAAGAAATTCCTAAAGATCCACCTATCTGATTCTCATGAAATTCCGGGAGCCACACATCCACTTCCCAAGAAATTCCTGGAGCCACCCATCCCCTACTAAAGAAATTCCTAAAGAACCACCAATCCACTTCCAAAGAAATTACTAAAGAGCCATCCATCCTCTTCTTAACAAATTACTAAAGAGCCACCTATCCGATTCTCAAGAAATTCCTGAAAAGCCACCCATTCCCTTACCAAGGAATTCCTAAATGCCACATATCTGCTTCTCAGGAAATTCCTAAAGAGCCATTCATCTGCTTCTTAAGATATTGCTAAAGAGACAACCATCCGCTTCTCAAGAAATTCCTGAAGAGCCACCCATCCACTTCTCAAGAAATTCCTAAAGAGGTATCTGACCCTCTCAAGTAATTAATAAAAAGCCACCCATCCACTTCTCAAGAAATTCCTAAAGAGGTATCTGACCCTCTCAAGTAATTAATAAAAAGCCACCCATCCACTTCTCAAGAAATTCCTAAAGAGGTATCTGACCCTCTCAAGTAATTAATAAAGAGCCACTCATCCACTTCTCAAGAAATTCCTAAAGAGGTATCTGACCCTCTCAAGTAATTAATAAAGAGCCAGCCATCCGCTTCTCAAGAAATTCCTAAAGAGGTATCTGACCCTCTAAAGTAATTAATAAAGAGCCAGCCATCCGCTTCTCAAGAAATTCCTAAAGAGCTATCTGACCCTCTAAAGTAATTAATAAAGAGCCACTCATCCACTTCTCAAGAAATTCCTAAAGAGCTATCTGACCCTCTAAAGTAATTAATAAAGAGCCACTCATCCGCTTCTCAAGAAATTCCTAAAGAGGTATCTAACCCTCTAAAGCAATTAATAAAGAGCCACTCATCCGGTTCTCATGAAATTCCTAAAGAGCTATCTGACCCTCTAAAGTAATTAATAAAGAGCCAGCCATCCACTTATAAAGAAATTCCTAAAGAGCTATCTGACCCTCTAAAGTAATTGATAAAGAGCCACTCATCCGCTTCTCAAGAAATTCCTAAAGAGCTATCTGACCTCTCAAGTAATTAATAAAGAGCCACTCATCCGCTTCTCAAGAAATTCCTAAAGAGCTATCTGACCCTCTAAGGTAATTAATAAAGAGCCACTCATCCGCTTCTCAAGAAATTCCTAAAGAGGTATCTGACCCTCTAAGGTAATTAATAAAGAGCCACTCATCCGCTTCTCAAGAAATTCCTAAAGAGGTATCTGACCCTCTAAGGTAATTAATAAAGAGCCACTCATCCGCTTCTCAAGAAATTCCTAAAGAGCTATCTGACCCTCTAAGGTAATTAATAAAGAGCCACTCATCCGCTTCTCAAGAAATTCCTAAAGAGCTATCTGACCCTCTAAGGTAATTAATAAAGAGCCACTCATCCGCTTCTCAAGAAATTCCTAAAGAGCTATCTGACCCTCTAAGGTAATTAATAAAGAGCCACTCATCCGCTTCTCAAGAAATTCCTAAAGAGCTATCTGACCCTCTAAGGTAATTAATAAAGAGCCACTCATCCGCTTCTCAAGAAATTCCTAAAGAGCTATCTGACCCTCTAAGGTAATTAATAAAGAGCCACTCATCCGCTTCTCAAGAAATTCCTAAAGAGCTATCTGACCCTCTAAGGTAATTAATAAAGAGCCACTCATCCGCTTCTCAAGAAATTCCTAAAGAGCTATCTGACCCTCTAAGGTAATTAATAAAGAGCCACTCATCCGCTTCTCAAGAAATTCCTAAAGAGCTATCTGACCCTCTAAGGTAATTAATAAAGAGCCACTCATCCGCTTCTCAAGAAATTCCTAAAGAGCTATCTGACCCTCTAAAGTAATTAATAAAGAGCCACTCATCCGCTTCTCAAGAAATTCCTAAAGAGCTATCTGACCCTCTAAAGTAATTAATAAAGAGCCACTCATCCGGTTCTCATGAAATTCCTAAAGAGCTATCTGACCCTCTAAAGTAATTAATAAAGAGCCAGCCATCCACTTATAAAGAAATTCCTAAAGAGCTAGCTGACCCTCTAAAGAAATTAATAAAGAGCCACTCATCTGCTTCTCAAGAAATTCCTAAAGAGGTATCTGACCCTCTAAAGTAATTAATAAAGAGCCACTCATCCGCTTCTCAAGAAATTCCTAAAGAGCTATCTGACCCTCTAAAGAAATTGATAAAGAGCCACTCATCCGATTCTCAAGAAATTCCTAAAGAGCTATCTGACCTCTCAAGTAATTAATAAAGAGCCACTCATCCGCTTCTCAAGAAATTCCTAAAGAGCTATCTGACCCTCTAAGGTAATTAATAAAGAGCCACTCATCCACTTCTCAAGAAATTCCTAAAGAGCTATCTGACCCTCTAAGGTAATTAATAAAGAGCCACTCATCCGCTTCTCAAGAAATTCCTAAAGAGCTATCTGACCCTCTAAAGTAATTAATAAAGAGCCACTCATCCGCTTCTCAAGAAATTCCTAAAGAGCTATCTGACCCTCTAAAGTAATTAATAAAGAGCCACTCATCCGCTTCTCAAGAAATTCCTAAAGAGCTATCTGACCCTCTAAGGTAATTAATAAAGAGCCACTCATCCACTTCTCAAGAAATTCCTAAAGAGGTATATGACCCTCTAAAGTAATTAATAAAGAGCCACTCATCCGCTTCTCAAGAAATTCCTAAAGAGCTATCTGACCCTCTAAAGTAATTAATAAAGAGCCACTCATCCGCTTCTCAAGAAATTCCTAAAGAGCTATCTGACCCTCTAAGGTAATTAATAAAGAGCCACTCATCCGCTTCTCAAGAAATTCCTAAAGAGCTATCTGACCCTCTAAAGTAATTAATAAAGAGCCACTCATCCGCTTCTCAAGAAATTCCTAAAGAGCTATCTGACCCTCTAAAGTAATTAATAAAGAGCCACTCATCCGCTTCTCAAGAAATTCCTAAAGAGCTATCTGACCCTCTAAAGTAATTAATAAAGAGCCACTCATCCGCTTCTCAAGAAATTCCTAAAGAGCTATCTGACCCTCTAAAGTAATTAATAAAGAGCCACTCATCCGCTTTTCAAGAAATTCCTAAAGAGCTATCTGACCCTCTAAAGTAATCAATAAAGAGCCACTCATCCACTTCTCAAGAAATTTTTAAAGAGCTATCTAACCACTCTCAAGTAATTCGTTCAAGTCACTCACGTACGTAAGTTCACTTATGTATATGTTGAAATACATGACAATATCTATAGCGTTGGATTCTGAAACCTTATTTTTTTCTAAAGTTTTGGATATGTTTTTTTCGAAGCGTATAAATTCCTGTTGCACACTCACACACATATACACACACACACACACACACATATATATATATATATATATATATATATATATATATATATATATATATATATAATGTGTGTATACACTTATATTATTCATGTGTGTGTATTATACGCTGCACGATAAGAATGGGAATAAGTATGTAGAAGAAGTGCTAGTGTGTCCATGTGGAAAAAAAATAGACGACGATAACGTATTGCAAGCAGCAAATAATTCAAAAGTATCAGGAGTGAATGAGAACTAAAAGAAAAGATGCAGGACTGATGGAATGAAAGATGTATTGGAAAGGAAAGCCTTCATATCCAGGGTCGTGAGACAGTTCAAGAAAAAGAGGTGAGTGACGCATTGTCAAAAGGAAATTTTTCTCATTAGTAAAAAAAAATTGTGAGAGTACATATTTTGCTTTTTGGGGGTCTGCAGCTTTGTCCTGTTAGGGGATATATATATATATATATATATATATATATATATATATATATATATATATATATATATATATATAAATATATATATATATATATATATATATATATATACTGTATATATATATATATATATATATATATATATATATATATATATATATATATATATAAATATATATATATATATATATATATATATATATATATATATATATATATATATATATATATGTCCTAGTATGCGCGACCTATTAACAATAACAGGTAAATAATTACATAGACATAAACACACACACACCCTCTCACCATGGTATGGTTACTCCTTTAATCTATCCCCTAGCCGAGGCATGTGGAGAGACTCAAGTTATTGGTCCCACACACTAGATATATATATATATATATATATATATATATATATATATATATATATATATATATATATATATATATATATATATATATATATATATACATAATTTATATATATATGTGTATATATATATATATACATAATTTATATATATATATATATATATATATGTATATATATATATATATATATATATATATATATATATATATATATATGTATATATATATATATATATATATATATATATATATGTATATATATATATATATATATATATATATATATATATATATATATACATGTAAATACCTATATATGTGTGTGTATTTGTTTTAAAAACGGAAAAAATAAAGGAATTTAACCAAAAAACAATAACAAAAAATAAAAGAAAAAAGATAAAAAAAATATCAGGGCAAGACATCGTAGGACATTTTCATTTATGTGGAAGACCTGTGAAAGTGTTACCAGCACCAGGAAGGAGGAAGATGGTCTTTTCTCTGCCAAGAGACAAAGAGCGATGATTCTCTGGCTTTTCCGGATGAAGAATGTCATTCAGCAATCTTAATATTCCTTAAAAGGCTCCACATCACAAGAATGAACAAGAAGAAATGAGATGAGGATGTGTATATGTCTGTACTTGGAGGTGGTAATGCGGAATCTGCAGCAAGTGACTGTACTTAGATATACTAACATGATATATATACAGTATGTGATTGTACCTAAATATGATAATGCGGTGTTTACTGTATGTGACTGTACATATATATGCTAACGCAGTATCTACAGCATGTGACTGTATATAGATACGCTAATGCATTATATACATCATGCATCTGTACATAGATATGCTAACTCAGTATAAACAGCATGTACATATATATGCTATCGTGGTATATACAGTATGTGGTTGTACATAGATATGGTAACACGATATATATAGTATGTGACTGTATATGGATATGCTAATGTGGTATATACAGCATGTGACTGTACATAGATATGCCAACCAAGTATAAACAGCATGTATATATATACACACACACACACACACACACATATATATATATATATATATATATATATATATATATATATATATATATATAGTTAGTATCTGACTGTACATGGATATGCTAATGTGGTATATACAGCATGTCACAGTACATATATACGCTATCGCAGTATATACTACCGCTAGAGAGTTATGGGGTTGTTTGACTGGTCAGACATTACTACATTGGATCCCTCTCTCTGGTTACGGTTATTTTTCCCTTTGCCTACACATACACCGAATAGTCTGGCTTATTCTTTACATATTCTGCTCTGTCCTCATACACCTGACAACACTGAGATTACCAAACCTTTCTTCTTCACCCAAGGGGTTAACTACTGCTCTATTATTGTTCTGTGGCCACTTTCCTGTAAGTAAGGGTAGAAGAGACTCTTTAGATATGGAAAACAGCTCTTGCAGAAGGACACTCCAAAATTAAAACATTATTCTCTAGTCTTGGGTAGTGCCATAGCATCTGTACCATGGTCTTCCACTGGCTTTAATTAGACTTCTGTTGCTTGAGGGTACACTCGGGCACACTATTCTATCTTATTTCTCATCTTGTTTTGTTAAAGTTTTTATAGTTTATATTGGAAATATTTATTCTAATGTTGTTACTGTTCTTAAAATATTTTATTTTTCCTTGTTTCCTTTCCTCACTGAGCTATTTCCCCTGTTGAAGCCACTAAGATTGGCTTATAGCATCCTGCTTTTCCAACTAGGGTTGTAGCTTAGCAAGTAATAATAATAATAATACTACAGCATATTTCTGCATATGATTATGTTAATGTGTATACAGCATGTGTCTATACATAAATGTGCTAACGTGGACCGTACAGCACATGTCTGAACATGGATACCGCAGCATACACAGAATGTATCTATGTCTATACGGTTTGCTATCATGATATACACAGCATGTTTCTGTACAATGACATATGCTACCGCAGTATATAATCCACGGGTCTGTATAGAGATATGCTATCGAGGTATACACAGCATGTCTACATATGAATATGCTTACAAGCTGTATAATACTCTTGTCTGAACACAGATATACTTACACCGCACATACAGCATGTGTAAGTTCACATGTATGATAGTGCAGCATAAGCAAAATGTCTATACAGGGATATACTAACCCAGTGTGTACAGCATGTGTTTGTATACGGATAGGTTAAGGCAGTGCATACGGTATGTCTGTACACGGGATTTTCTAATGAAGTATATTCAGTGTGTCTCAGTATCCAGATATGCTAAGGAAGTATAAGGAGCCCTATGAAAAGAGCTGTGTATGTTAGATTGGTCGACATACTGTTAATCCCTTTGAATATTATGTGCATGGAGGGTCCAATGCTTAGGAAGTTTACAACACAAAGGCTCCTCCATGATTCAGCAGGTAATGCATGAATGTGATGGCAGCTGTTGCGTTATACAATATACAATACATACATTAACAACAACAACAACAACAACAACAACAAAAACAATAAATGTGACCGTTTCCAGTACACTGAAGGACAAAGACCTCAGACGTGTCAATTCATGTCCGGGATTTGTCTAGTTTTTATCATAATGCTGGCCTGTGATGGTGATGGTGGGAGATTTTCGTCTGATCACTGACAGCAAACCAAGCTAATATGGGTGGTTCTGACTAGTACAGCTTTGTTGACCACGGTGATATGTAAACAATTTCATCACAATAAGATATATGTACATAAAAGTACGTGTATATGTTCATGTGTATGTATATAATGTGTATATTTACCTACATATACATATTCAAACACACACGCACACACACACACACACACATATATATATATATATATATATATATATATATATATATATATATATACTTTGTATATATATATATATATATATATATATATATATATATATGTATATATATATTGTACATATATACACATATATATACGGTATGAACACACACAGACATATATATACATACATATATATATATATATATATATATATATATATATATATATATATACACATACATATACATATATATATACATATATGAGAGAGAGAGAGAGAGAGAGAGAGAGAGAGAGAGAGAGAGAGAGAGAGAGAGAGAGAGAGAGAGAGAGAGAGAGAAACCCATAAGTTCAACTAAACCTGCAAGAAAGCAAACTACAAAAGCTGCAAACTTGCACAATGATGACTTAAATTCCCCACTAGACTTCAAAACGTCCAATAGCACAGAACATAATTTGTAAATAACTTCTCACTTCAACCCCTCTTTCAACAGACCACACAAATGCATACTTATAAATTAGCGGGTTGAGGCGAAGGGGCCAGAAAGGCTATCGGAATAAAATTAATAATTACTGACCCTTGACCTGCCACGAGTTGTAGCTGGGTAATATTTCACTGCCTTTCTCAGGTCACGCCCCAGAACATGAGTGAAAATTAGGTATTAACCACGAAGTGTATGTGCGTGTATATATATATATATATATATATATATATATATATATATATATATATATATATATATATATATATATATATATATATATATTTATATGTATATATATATATACCGTATATATATATATATATATATATATATATATATATATATATATATATATATTTATATATTTATAATTATCATCATTATTATTAACTAAGCTACAATCGTATTTGGAAAAGCAGGATGCTAAAGCCTTAGTGCTCCAACAAGGAAAAATAGCCCAGTGAAGAGAGTAAATAAGGAAAAAAGAAACTACATGATAAATAATGAATAACAAATCAAAATATTTTAAGATCAGTGACAACACTAAAATAGATCTCATATATAAACTATGAAGAGAGACTTATGTCAGTCTGATCAACATAAAAACAATAGTTGAAATTTTGAACTTCTAAAGTTCCACTGATTCAACTGCCCGACTAGGAAGATCATTCCACAGTCAGGTCACAGCAGGAATAAAACTTCCAAAATATTGTGTAGTATTGAGCGTTATGATGTCATATAATAACAATATTGAGTATAAAGAAACAAAAAAATGGAAATCGTGATGTATATATCAGTAGAATATGGTAATTTCAGATCTACTGTATGTGGTGAGTCTCACAGACAAAAGATAGATTTGACAGTGACTGCTTATGTTGTTGTTTTGTTTTTCTCGAGCAATTTTCTTTTTGGGAGAAGACAGAATTGTCGAGGATTATAGAGAAAAAAAATAAGAAAAAATAAATCATAATAAAGGAAAAAGTGTAAGCACGTAGAGAGGGCTAAAAAATTGTTTGGCGAAAATAAGGAGAAATGATGAAAATAAGGAGAAAAGACGTTAAAATCAGGATATAGACTGAAGATAGAGCAGAGGCATGATGAGAATAAGGAGATAAAGGATGGAAATTAGAAGGAAGAAATAGATATAGTAATGAGAGAAAGGATGGAAATTAGGAGGAAATGGATATAAGAAAGAGGAAATGTATATGAGAGAAAGGATGGCAATAAGAAAACCAAATCTGGATACAATAATGAGACAAAGCAAAGCAATAAGAAAAAGAAAAAAATTATAGAAAAAAAACACAAGGAAGATAAGATGGAAATCAGGAGAGAAGAAACGAAAACTTACAAATTCCCCACACGACTGACCAAGACGAACTCGTTAAAGCAAGTTAGATGAGATATACTTCTATCAACTTAATTTTTTTCTTTGTTCTTTTTTTTCTTTCTTTTTTTTCTTTTCTTTTTGGACGACGAGTAATGGTGCCTTAGTATATCTTAAGTCTACTGCTGTAGATAAGATTGAGGAAAAGGGGGAAAAGTCTTTCCTGGCTAAAAAGAAAATAATATTCTATATACGGAATATGCATACATAAAAAAAATACCGGACAAAGCTTGAAATTATTTTTTTTTTTTACACAGGCAGCAAATGGAAAATATAAACAATTGTTTATAAAGGGAACAGCAGTAACATATAAGAGAGTGAAACACTAATCTTAAATTTTCTTCGGATCTTTATTCCAAGGTAGAGTGAATATGATATTGAAAACTGTTTGTGGTTTAACATTTGGAAATAATCACCAGCAAGACTAACATAACTACCATAAGCAAATCTACACACACACACACACACATACACACACATATACAGTATATATATATTATATATATTATATATATGTGTGTGTGTGTGTGTTTGCGTGTATTAATATTGATAATAATAACTAAATGAATCCAAACACACAACTTAATTACTTAGAAAAAATAATTTACTCGTCGGAGACATGAGTCCGTGTTTGACAGAACTGTCTGGTTTCGCCAAATAGTGATTAAAAGCTTTTTAGAGAGAGAGAGAGAGAGAGAGAGAGAGAGAGAGAGAGAGAGAGAGAGAGAGAGAGAGTGTGTGTGTGTTTCATAAAATCTAGAACTTTTTTTTTTATATATTCATAATTTTGAATTTCTGAAAATAATCAACAACAATAATAATAATAATAATAATAATAATAATAATAATAATAATAATAGTAATAATAATAATAATAATAATAATAACAATATTAATAGTACTAAAAAATAATAATAATCAAGGTACAGAATATTTAGGCAAAAAACAAATAAAAATTAAAATAGATGGCTGGTATCCTTATATATATTTTCCATACATGATCAATTAATTTCTAATATAAATCTAATAATAAAAAGTAGATACTAATAATGAAAATTAATTATCATTATAACTAACAGAGAATATAATCTCAAAAAAAAAAAAAAAAAAAAAATTAAGGCATGCATATTAAGAATGCATTCACCAAATGTTTTTTTTTAAACAGGCTGGCATGAGCCTCCTTTTATAGTTCATATATGACTGATTTACTTGAATGTTGTTACTGTTCTTTAAGTGTTTTATTTCATTGTTCATTACTCCTCTTGTAATTCATTCATTTCCTTTCCACACTGGGCTATATTTTTACCTGAATGGATCTCTTGTGCTTATCTCAGCCTGTTTCTCTAACTAGGGTTGTTGCTTATTTAATAATAATAATAATAATAATAATAATAATAATAATAATAATAAGAAGAAGAAGAAGAAGAAGAAGAAGAAGAAGAAGAAGAAGAAGAAGAAGAAGAAGAAGAAGAAGAAGAAGAAGAAGAAGAAGAAGAAGAATAATAATAATAATAATAATAATAATAATAATCTCCCCAATATAATAAAAAGCAAGTGCCTGGTTTATATATATATATATATATATATATATATATATATATATATATATATATATATATATATATACATATATATATATATATATATATATACATATATATATATATACATACATATACATAAATATATATATGTATATATATGTGTATATATATATATATATATATATATATATATATATATATATATATATATATATATATTGCATATCATTTATTTACTTATTTCAGGTCAAGCTCCCCGTCCTCCAGCTAGGGGGGAGGGAGAAATCATACCCTGGAGAGAGGGGTACCTCGAAAGGGAAAGGGGGGAGGGGGTGGGAAGTGTTGAATCTGTGTCTGCATAATGTATTTACTGTAAATATTTAGCCGTCAATTTTGACGAAATCGCGCACACTAATTATATAACAACTGACAAAGAACAAATGCTAATGTTAGCAGACACATTTCATCCGAACCAGTCACAATTGAATACTTTGACGTCTTTGTAGATATAATCTGGTGAATTTGGGCCACTTCTAGGAACTGAGAGACACTGGACAGCAAGATGGCAAAAAAAAAGAAAAGAAAAGACGGTAAAGTAGAAAACAAAGAAATAGGTGCAACTAAGGGCCAAAGGGAGAATATATATAGACTCCAATCTCCTGAAGTAAAAACTCGAGTTGCACGGAGAGAAAAACTAACAAAACTGTCATTGCCAGTTCAACTTTTATGACATTAAATCTTAATTATTCCTATTACTACTGTAGTCTACCTTAACCTTTCATGAATCTATATCTTTAATGCCTACCTCCAGCACACGTAATCGTGTCATAACTTCACTAAAATTACCGTCACTGTTATTTCCAGCGAGGAGTAACAATGCGGGACTGTTATACACTGACTTTCAAAACATTGGGTTAATTTTAGTGTTTTGGAATATAACGAGTAATCTACAAGCGATTGTTCTTATCAAATTTTGCCTGAGACAGGAAACTTGATCTTCAAGCTTTGGACTTTTCGCGTTTACATATATATATATATATATATATATATATATATATATATATATATATATATATATATATATATATATATATATATATATATATAAAATCTGTTAGTGAGCATAGCAAGTGCAAAGTTAATTTTAATGGAGTCTTATCAAAAGAATTTCCAGTGAACAAAGGAGTACTCCAAGGGAATATGCTGTCATCTATATTGTTTATCCTCCTCTTGGATTTTGTAATGCGTAGAACAGTTATATGGTGAAGGACTGGACTGAGTTGGTGATAGTAAATTAGCAGACCTAGAGTATGCTGTTAACGCTGTCCTTGATAGCAGAACACCGCAGGATTTGGATTTGCAATGCTTGCTTACCAGAATGCATGAAATATCACATGAGATTGGGTTCAAGATAAATAGAAAAAAGACAGATACGATGAGAACGGAGTATACAATGGAAGATGAAATATCATTAGAAGGAAGGATTAATGAGGTAGAATCATTTGGGTATTTAGAAACTATGATCTTCAATACAGGGTCTTTAAAGTTAGAGTTTAGTGAAGGATTGAAAAAAGCAAATCAGACATTGGCTAGATTAAGTATAATTTGGAAATAAAATCACCTAAAACTACATATAAAAATAAAACTATATATCAGGTTAGTGAGATCAGTGTTACTCTATGGACATGTGTCATGGTAAGGCAATGAAACAATCTCCAATAGATTTAGATTTGAAAAGAAAACCCTCAGAAGAATATTGGGAATTGAAAGGCAGGACAGGATTAGAAATGAAACTATAAAAGAGATTACTCAAGTGTGGATGATATCATGATGACGGGTAGATGGAGATGATATGGGCATGCTCTTCGTACTCATTGAGAGAGATTAGTTCACTAAACGTTCAGCTGGGCTTCACAAGGCACTTGAAGAATTAGAAGACCCAGTCCTACATGGTTGAGTAATATAATAGGAGATGATGAATGGAGGCCCTTTCCGTCAATAGGCGTAGGAGATATATATATATATATATATATATATATATATATATATATATATATATATATATATATATATATATATATATATATATATATATATATATATATATATATATATATAAAGCCAGTAACGTACCGCGAAGATAATAAATAAAAAAACAAAGGAAACAGTTACAAAAACATTACTCTCTACAAGACACCAAATTAGGTTATTTAAGGAGGACTAAGAATGTTCCAAAATTATGGAACATAGCAAAAGTTGGTTAAATTAATGGACAGATATGAATATCACTATTAGTAATGGTGAAAGGAACAACAACAAATGAACGGAACTAAGAGAAAAAGAAGAGGCTTGGTCTCAAATCTCTTGGGGATTTGAGGCGATAGTGAAGGAAAAGGAGCCTTAAGATAAATCTTACGAGAGAGAGAGAGAGAGAGAGAGAGAGAGAGAGAGAGAGAGAGAGAGAGAGAGAGAGGTTGGTACAAAGGGATTTTGTTATAGTAATAATAATGATAATGATAATAATAATAATAATAATAATAATAATAATAATAATAATACCCGGTATGCAACACTATAAACCAAAAGTCTCTGTAGACTGTGACAATGATAATAGTAATATAAATACTAATAAAATAGCAATAATAATAATAATAATAATAATAATAATAATAATAATAATAATAATAATAATAATAATAATAATAATAATAATAATAAGAGCATGAGAGAGGGAGAAAAGTTGACAATTTTTTTTTATTTGTGTGAGAACAAGCAAGAGAAAGAGAGATACTCGGAATTTGCTGAGGTAAAAATAGAGAGAGAGAGAGAGAGAGAGAGAGAGAGAGAGAGAGAGAGAGAGAGAGAGAGAGAGAGATGCTCGTTGATGGAAGAGGTCACACCGAGATAAGAAAAGGCGTGTTGTTGGTTGCTTTTGATACAGAGATAAGAACGTCTCTTACAAGGATGGGCAGAGTTAAACAGTGACCTGTGCTTCCTTGCCCTGCCATCGGGGGCAAGACAGCTACAAAAGCAGTAGAGAAAAATGTACCGTTAACGAAATTGTGGAAAAAAAAACTTTGTGTTTGATGCTATGTAAACACAAGGAGAGCGACAATTATATAAATACATATGCATAAAAAAAGAGCTGCATAGATTGTAGGTAGTAGGTTGGCCAAGGCACCAGCCACCCGTTGAGATACTACCGCTAGAGAGTTATGGGGTCTTTTGACTGGCCAGACAGTACTTCATTGGATCCTTCTCTCTGGTTACGGTTCATTTTTTATTTGCATACTGAATAGTCTGGCATATTCTTTACTTATCCTTCCCTGTCCTCATACACCTCACAACACAGATTACCAAACAATTCTCCTTCACCAAAGGGGTTTCTGCACTGTAATTGTTCAGTGGCTACTTTCCTCTTGGTAAGGGTAGAAGAAACTCTTCAGCTATGGTAAGCAGATCTTCTAGGAGAAGGACACTCCAAAATCAAACCATTGTTCTCTAGTCATAGCCTCTGTACCATGGTCTTCAACTGTCTTGGGTTAGAGTTCTCTTGCTTGAGAGTACACTCGAGCAAACTATTCTATGTAATTTCTCTTCCTCTTGTTTTGTTAATTCCTTATAGTTCATGTAGAGAATATTTATTCTAATGCTGTTACTCTTATTAAAATATTTTATTTTCCTTTTTTCCTTTCCTCACTGAGCTATTTTCCCTGTTGGAGCCCCTGCGCTTATAACATTCTGCTTTTCCAACTAGGATTGTAGCTTAGAAAGTAATAATAATAATAATAATAATGATAATAATAATAATAATAATAATAGGTAAAGTTCACTCATTGGTGAACGCCGCTTTATCAACATTACTTAAGGCCATGACCCAGCCAATGGTTCGCCATTGAAGGGAATGTAAGAATTGAGTCGAGATGCTCTGGCAATGGAGATGAAAATCTCTCTCTCTCTCTCTCTCTCTCTCTCTCTCTCTCTCTCTCTCTCTCTCTCTCTCTCTCTCCAAAAAACGGATGACTTCGCCTTTCCAGTGACTAATTAGAACCGAAAACTGGAAGATGAACGATGAGTGAAAATGAGTCCGAGGGGGAACACGAACAAAGTGGAGAGAGAGAGAGAGAGAGAGAGAGAGAGAGAGAGAGAGAGAGAGAGAGAGAGAGAGAGAGAGAGAGAGAGCGTGCGTGGGTCGCGTGAATGGGCTCCAGTGCCAAAAGAGCTGAAGGGTGGTGGGTGGAGTGGGCGCCCAGGTATCCGGCAACGCCCACCCTTCACTTTGGGCGACCCAGTGATGCTGGAGCCCGCCCAGGGGATGTGGGCCATCCTCATTTGCATAAGTGCTTTTATTTTTCTTATTCTAAGTCTCAATATACCAAAGGAGAGAAATAGACGGAACAAGTGATGAAGAGGGAAGATGATACACTGAGGAATAATTGCATGAAGGGGAAAGAGAAGGAATTACGAAGAAACTGTTGAATGACTTTAATCGTTTTTCTTAAAAGTTTTAATATCTTGAGTCAACCAATTACAGGGGAACTTCTAAGATGAAGAAGAAAAATAGGAAGAGAACAGGATTGGATGAAGGAAAATAAGAAGAGAATAGGGTTGGACGAAGGTGAATAGGATGAGAATAGGATTGGACGAAGGAAAATAGGAGGAAAATAGGATTGGACGAAGGAAAGTAGGAAGAGAATAGGATTGGATGAAGGAAAATAGGAAGAGAACAGGATTGGATGAAGGAAAATAGGAAGAGAACAGGATTGGATGAAGGAAAATAAGAAGAGAATAGGGTTGGACGAAGGTGAAAAAAAAGAAAATAGGATTGGACGAAGGAAAGTAGGAGGAGAATAGGATTGGACGTAGGAAAGTAGGAAGAGAATATGATTGGATGAAGGAAAATAGGAAGAGAACAGGATTGGACGAAGGAAAATAGGAAGAGAACAGGATTGGACGAAGGAAAGTAGGAAGAGAATAGGATTGGGTGAAGGAAAATAGGAAGAGAACAGGATTGGATGAAGGAAAATAGGAAGACGATAGGATTGGACGAAGAAAAGTAAGAAGAGAATAGGATTGGATGAAGGAAAATAGGAAGAGAACAAGATTGGACTAAGGAAAATAGGAGAATAGGATTGGACGAAGGAAAGTAAGAAGAGAAAAGGATTGGATGAAGGAAAATAGGAAGAGAACGGGATTGGATGAAGGAAAATAGGAAGAGAATAGGATTGGACGATGAAAAGTAGGAAGAGAATAGGATTGGATGAAGGAAAATAAAAAGAGAATAGGGTTGGACGAAGGTGAATAGAAAGAGATTAGGATTGGACGAAGGAAAGTAGGGAGAATAGGATTGGATGAAGGAAAATAGGAAGAGAACAGGATTGGATGAAGGAAAGTAGGAAAAGAATAGGATTGGACGAAGAAAAGTAGGAAGAGAATAGGATTGGGTGAAGGAAAGTAAGAAGAGAACAGGATTGGATGAAGGAAAATAGGAGGAGAATAGG
>NC_090734.1:152404503-152407003 GCF_036898095.1 Palaemon carinicauda
TGTAATAAGGGCTGTTTGGAAGATTATTAGAACAAAGCTAGATCATTATTTGTTAGTTTCTTGGCAAAAAAAAAAAATGTAGAACATCATAGTTTTCAGTTATTTCATTATAGTTGTTCAATGATTTAAATGATATATGTAATATCCAAAACAGCAAATCCAAGAAATTGCAGGAAATTCTCCCTGGACTAATAGCATCAAGTTTTTCCAACTATTGAAAGGTTTAGAGCAACATGGAAGAACTAAAGAAGTTAAAATTTGCAGCTAAGCTTTTATTTTGAACAGGTTGACAAGAGTCTCTTCATAGTTTACATTTGACAAATATGTATTTTAACGTTGTTACCGATATTAAGATAGTTTATATTAATTCTTATTACTTCTCATGTAGTTTATATATTTCCGTTTTCCTTTCCTCACTGTGAGATTTTCCCCTGTTGGAACCCTTGGGCTTATAGCATCCTGCTTTTCCAACTAGGTTGTATCTTAGGTAAAACTATCATCCTACTTTTCCAACTTACAGACGGCGAGATATTGTCGTAGCAGTATGCATTTCAATAAGTATAATATATTCTTAAAAGGGTTTAATATAGACGTACAAATGTTTAACAAAAAAACTTAGATTATTGATAGGCTTTCGAAATGTTATAATAAACGTCATTTATACTTGCTTACTTAATTGTTTTGGGTTTAAATCCAACCCTCCACTGAAGTCGAGTGAACTACTTCTCGGGCGGGTCCATATTAATCATCTAACGAAACATTTTCATTATAACTTATACAATTCTTTGATTGTAGCATCTTCCAAATCATATGATCTTGTGAAAAGTAATGTCTTTAGTTTCTTCTTAAATTCAATTGTTCCCTTTAGGTCCTTCATTTCAGTTGGCAGTTTATCATAATGTCTAGGCGCACAGTAGCTAAAAGCCCTTTCACCAAATTTACTATTTGTTCTTGGTTCAGATAGCCTATGTTTGTCACTCATGTGTCTTATGTTAATATTTGTTTCTAGTTCTAGTTTCTTCAGGCATTCATTTAGATATTTTGGTTTATTTTGGTTCAGTATCTTAAACGTTAGTAAGAGTAGCTTGTATTCAATTCTCGCTTTTACCGGTAGCCAGTGTAATTTAATTAGTGCATGGGTAACTCTTTCCCTATTGTGTAGTTCTTTTATTAATCTAGCGGCTCTGTTTTGTACTCTCTGAATTTTCTTCAGCTGATAATTTGGTAAGCCATAGAACAGTGAGTTGCAGTGGTGATTAATGAGTATGGCCTTAGATTTTTCATCTAAGAATTTACTAATAAATGCTTTGTTTCTAATATGATAGTTAAAATTTCTTACCATATTATTTGTATGTTCATTCATTGTCAGTCTATCATCCATGGTTACTCTAAGATTCCTGACAGATTTCTTTAGGTCAATGATCGATTGACCTATTTCAATTCTTTGGAAGCATTCGATTCTTTTTATATCTTTTTCATTTCCAAAAATAATACATTCACTTTTATCTTCATTGAGCTTGAGCTTTTTTGTTAACATCCAAGCCTTAATGTCATTCATTATTTCATGTATCTTTCTTTTAGCTTCATCAACTGGTTCTATTGGGAAATAGAATTGTGTATCATCAGCGTATATTTTAAACTTAACTCTGTGAGTTTCAAGTATATTTGCCAGTTCAATCGTGTAAATATCAAACAGGAGAGGACCTAGTACACTGCCTTGAGGCACCCCTTTGGTTAGTTATCTTGTCTCATATTCAACATTAGATATTACTACTTTAACTTTGCGGTTTTCAAGATAACTCACAAACCAGTCTTATGCTCGTTCTACGATGCCCACAGCTTTAAGGTCTTCCATCAGATATGTATGTTTTACAGTATCAAATGCTGCACTTAGTTCAAGCATCACAAGAATGCAACACTTGCCATTTGTTATAATTTCTGTTATGTCATTTTTTATCGCTAACACTGTTGTTTCTGTGGAGTAATTTTCTCTGTATGCAGATTGATCATCAGGTATGGCATTAGATTTTTTCAGATGTTTCCAGGTTTGTTCGTGTACAGCAGTTTCAATAATTTTCGAAAAATATGACAGATTTGATATTGGCCTATATGAACTTAAATTCTCTGCATCACAAGTGATTATGGTAATTTTAACGTTTATGTTAAATAGTGATATAATTCATTCAGATATGTCCAAGTTTTCATGTTAATTACAGCTGTGATTTAACATCCTTCATTAAGCTGTACAGGATGCCAAAAAACCTCATATCAATCAATCATTAAGCTGTAACATTTATTAATTTCTTTGTTATACAAACTGAATTTCTTCTTCCGTTAGTTCAAGGTTACAATTTTTCCCAAACGTGTTATTAGTAGCACATAAGTGCAACTGTACAACCCCTATTCTTTGATGTCTCAGTAATAAAGTAACTTAAATGTTTGCAGAATTCTAACTGTGAATCATTACAGCTGTTTGCTCGATGCCTTCATTTGCATAAAG
>NC_090734.1:152412003-152432003 GCF_036898095.1 Palaemon carinicauda
TTTTTGAGGTATTACAGCATGCTTATATTTCTATGTGCTTAGAATGTTCTTGAAAACCCCAGAGTTAGCTTTATCTTTATTTTAATGTTTCAAGGAGTAGATGGGCAGAGTTAGCTGAGAGAGAGTTGCCTCGCTTGTGCGTTGTTATTTGTCTGCTACTTGATTTGTTGGCAACCTAACGCCTCTAGGTCTTGCCCCCAAGCTACGAGAATGATCTACTAGAATCATCTAGAAGTTTTCAAGTCAATATATATGTGTCCCTAGGAAATCGTAAGCAGCAGAAGAGATCCAGCCTATCACTTGGAAAGAGTCAAAGTTTGTTGATCTACTAGAATCATCTAGAAGTTTTTAAGTCAATATATATGTGCCCCTAGGAAATTGTAAGCAGCAGAAGAGATCCAGCCTATCCCTTAGAAAGAGCCAAAGTTCGTCTGCCCTCTCCTCTCAAGTGCATCAAGTGTGTGCCCCCTCAAATAAGATTAACGATTGCTTTTCAACATATATTGTGAATAGTGTGTTCAGACGTTATTGAATCCATTGACTGATATTTCAAGTGTATTGTATTATTATAAATACTTGTTTAACATAAATTTTGTAACTGGCCCTGTGAGATTTTGGTTAAAACAGTGAAATGTTCTTATATTGCTTATCTGTTTGGAAACTTCGTGTGAGCTGAAAAAGGTATGTGTATCAGTTACTTTTATGTTAATTTCATTTAGTATTTACTTATTAGGGTGTTAAAGTTCTAACTATTTTCATTAATTATCAAGATTAAATATTTTTAAAAATTAATTTCCATTGAAACAAGTGATAGTATATTTTTTTTCAGTCTTTTTGTGCCTTAACATAAGTTTTATTCAAGATTTAATATTTTGAGTAATTCATTCTGTTGATAATTTTTTTTTTATTATTGTAATTTTTATAGAACATATCTATTTTTGTAAAGTTTGTATTATTTCGATCACCAATATTTCGTAATAGACCTTGCTTCTAATCCCTAAGAAGTTGGGGAGATTGTTTTGAATAGTCCAAGTTAAGTAATCACCAGTTTTGTTTTGAGTGTACGTAAGAGACCTTTGGATATTCAGTGTTTTTATATATTGCCGTCTGGGAGTTGGATAATTTCCCAGAGCTTGTGTATTAATTTTCAAGTATAACAGATTTATGTAAAAATAGACTGGTGAGTTTGGAACTCTGGAGGTTATGTAATTTGCCAGCCATAATATATATATATATATATATATATATATATATATATATATATATATATATGTGTGTGTATATATATATGTGTGTATATATATATATATATATATATATATATATATATAAATTTATATATATATATAAATTTATATATATATATATATATATATATTATATATATATATATATATATATATATATATATATATATATATATATATATATATATATATATATATTTTTGGGCTCAAGCCATGTCGTCCTGATGGAAGTTCCTATAGGGTAGCTTCCTAGGGTATATTACAACTACGGCGATATTCCCAGAGAATTTACCTTAAGGTACCAGAATTCTAACTCCTGGAGCGAGTATCCCTCGTGAAATGGATATCGCGACATATCAGAGGACGTATTCTAGACACGTCACATGGCAATCTACATCCTGGACAGAGATTTCGTCTCGTAGGAGGTAATTGACGAGATACGAATTCGGGAAAGAAAAAGGGGGAGCCGCTCCCAAGGCTTCCCTATCCCCCGATTCGTATGCGTGCCTGGCGCCAATCCTGGCGCCATCTGTATTCCTTTTTGCGTAGCTTAACAACTCGGTGTTTTTTCCTGTTTTTCTCGCAAATCTTGGATTTATTCGACTTTTCATGGCTTCTTCGTCTTCGTCGGCCTCTGATAAGTTGAGTATAGTGTCTGTTATGTATAAATGTAGGCTCTTGGTAAAATTTTGAGTGATTAATAGGATTAATCTTTGATACAAGAGCCGTAGCCTACCAGAGGTGTCCTGGACACTGTCGCTCGCTAGGTATAAATTAGTTAGTCAGAGCGACATTCCTGGTTGTTTTGCTTTAATAAATTTTAGCTATTTAGCATTACATAGGATTTCCTTTCGTGCTTAGTATTATTTGGCGAAGTATTCGCCATTCTGGCCTATGCTAGGCCATGTAGCCTAGTCGTTTGGTCCTAGTACTTCATGCATGATTTTGGTTTTTCCGAGTGTAATTAAAATTTTATTGAAGCTTTAGGCTATATTTTATACATTTTAGACTGTGTGGAATATTTCCAAGATTGTATACGTGTGAGTTTCGGTGAATTAGGTAATCGATTCTCTTGGTGCCTAGGCTAATTGCTTATGGAGCCTTAGTATACTTTATCATACTCTCCGGTTGCTTTCTTTTCTTCGGAGAAGGTATGCAATCCCTTTCCCTCTGTTTAAGCCTTGGGCTTATCCCTAAGTGGTTTTTTCCGAATTTATTTTCGATAAAACTATACTAGGGTGTTACTGTACCTTCCTGTTCCTGTAGTTATGGTTCAAGAGGGACAGAACAACAGAGTTTTTAGTCTGAGTCTGTGTTGTCTGGCTTGGGGCAGAGTCCCCCTCGATGACCTAACACATACAAAGGGAGCTTAGCTCCCTTAGGTCACTACCGAAGGTTTCTGTAGTTATGATTCCTTCTTTTGTGATCTACCAGACTAGTCCTGTTGCTGTTCTCGGGGGAGGATAAGTTCTTCCCTTGGGATTAGCAACGCCTTCCTTGCTTTGGTGCTCTGGAAGCTGGCAAGTATTGCTGGCCTTTCCCCTTAGATCTCCCTTAGGCTAAGATAAGTTTCTTGGCTGCGGGTGATCTGTCACTAAAGCAAGGTTGGCAGGACCCTCTTGTCCCTTCCCCCTCTATCTCCGTAATGGCCTAGCCATTACTGTACTGTACCTTGCCGGCCGGCAGAGCTGGCCGGCAGGGGTCTTACTGTACTGTACGTCGTTCTACTTCTGGACCTCGTATAGGTTGGGATGTGGAATTGACTCAGCCCATTGCCGGCCGGCAGAGCTGCTGGCCGGCAAGGGTCTTATGTTTTCGAGTGCTGCCCGGACCTCTCTTGGTCCCTCATCCATGCCTGCCGGCAGAGCCGGACGGCATTGGTCAAGGAAGCCTGAATTAGTTTCTCCCCTTCCTTATATGCACTCTTTCGGTTGCCGGGCTTGGAGGTTGTGTACACTCTTATCCCGGCATCCATTCTATTTTTCTTCTAGTGCTGTACCTGTCCCGGCTGCCGGCCTATGAGGCCGGCAGCCGGGCAGGTGTAGTCCTCTGGTTCTTTTGCTGCCGGCTGGCATCGGTCTTGTACCTTTGCCGGCCGGCTTATGTCAGTCCTTGTCTGCCGGTCACCAAGAGTGTGGCCGGCAGCTGGGTACTACCTTGTGTAGTTGCTGGCCGGCAGCCATTGCCGGCCAACACTGGCTGTTACCGGCCGGCAGTTGCTGCCGACCGGCACAGGCATTTGAACCAGAGTGCTGCCGCCCTATAGCTGTTAAGTAGTATACTTTAAAGCTAGTTGTGGTGTGTGCCGGCCGGCAAAGGCAGGCCGGCACACATCCCCCTATACTGTACTAGTATTCTTCTGTATAGCATATACAGTAAGAAGAAAACTATAGTAAAAATTTTGGTACAGCACTGTATCTTCTAACACTATTGTGTTTTCTTGCACATCCCTTTGCTGTTGCCCTCAGATAGGAAGCTGAGTTCTTCCCTGTCTATTATCCAGGATTTTAAAATCATTGCTTAGGTGTGAGCTCCACCTGTTTCCTCTGGAAACCTTGCATTGGTTACTCTAGAAGAGATAAACCATTTTTGATTTTATTATCTGGAAGGCTGCAACAATGGGTTGTGAGGGAAACACAAGTGTGTGTCTTTCCTTTCTGAATTGTTATGCTATACTATGCATATCCAGTGATACATAGTTCACTTGATACTCATGGAAATTTCTTCTCTTTACAGAAGGACACTCCGAAGTGGGGAAGTGCTTTCTGCAATGTCAGCAGCAAGAACCTCTGCGGACATGAGTTTTGTAGGAGACACGCAGCATACGCTGTCTCCAAGGATGATCTCCGGTATTGGGACCCTCAGGTATGTACTGTGTGCACTAACCTGATTAATGAGACATTTAAATAGCTAGGAAGAAGCTTCGTACCTGGGTAAGGGGCTTCCAAAAGAACACTTCTGGCCCTTATCTTCCAAGTGAGAAGATGAGGGCGTATCTTTTCCCTAAGGCATCAGCTGATGCAGTGATTCCCCAGCCTCAAGAGGAGATCCCCTAAGTTCAGATCCAGGTGGATGCTGAAGTCGCGGTCGCGATGCAAGACATCCAGCTAAATGACAGGATGTCTGATGTGGACGGGTGTCAGGAGGAAGACCTCCTGGCAGAAGCCCAGGATGAAGTTCAAGCCCCTCTACATCGGCCGGTCTCCCAGTAGAGCTGGGACAGGCCCTCTCTTCTATTGTTGGAATGATCCAACAAATGCAGAAGGAGAATCAGGAGAACGCGGCTGCAATGGAACTGCGAATGCAGTGCCTTGCAGAATCACATGGGCCCCAGAAAAAGCTCAATGTGAAAGACCTTCCCTTGTGCTCAGATGCTAACCCATGGAGGTATGCTGAGCACATGCCGATGACGACTGGAAAGATCGTCATCTCGGATAAGCTGGGCTCAGTTCCCCTGGAGGGTGGAATTCTGGCCCTGCAAGGCATCATATCCGGACTGTTATGTCCGGCTGAGGAAGGAACCAGCTTCAAAGGAGGAGACAGAGCCGAAGGAGGTCATAGTGATGGACCATGCTAAGGCTCAAGCTCTACTTTCATCCTCGATGAAAGAGAGGGGCTTCTCTAACTCAAAGGTAGCTGCATTGAATAGGAAGCTCCCTTCCTTTGTGTCCTCGCCTACTAGAGCCTTCCCCCTTTTACAGAAAGGGTTTCTGGATGTACTAAAAGCAATCGAGGCCGGCAAGTCTTGCCCCTCCCTAGAGGAGTGTAAACCCTTGTCGCTGGCCCTGCCTATGGACCACAAAGACTGGAAGGACGTCCATCTTACGTTCTCAGTGGGAAAGTTGGAGGCTGATATTGCCGGACGTCAGTTCGGCAAGGACCTCCCTAAGCTGTCTGACTTTCTTTTGCGAAGTGAGTTCGATACAAAAGAAAGACTGACTGCCTCAATGTCTCTTCAGACTACTCTCGAGACGATGGCAAGTGATCCCAAGGTCCATGAAATGTTCATGGTAGTGGCCAAGCCTCATCTGGCCACAGTGACGAAGGACCTTTATGGCTTCGTCAAGGCAAGGAGAGCTTGTAGGGAGTTCGTGTTTACCTGGGCTACGGTGAGGCACGAGCTAAAGAAACTAATCTCCTCCAACATTTGGGGAAAAGACCTTTTTCCCTACCGACTTGGTCAAAGAAGTTGTTGATAAAGCCGCCTTGGAGAATAGAAACCTTCTCCAGAAGTGGGGCCTGGCTATCAAAAGAAAGTCTTCCCCGGACGAGGGTCCTCAACCAAAGAGGAAGACTATGAGGACTAGGCTACCGTCTCGGCCAGCCAAGCCTCTTAGACAGCAACAGCAACTGCAATTGCCATTGCCCCCAGTGCCCCAGATCGTGGCACAAACCCCGACCACCTTTCAGTGGGTACCCCAGGCCGTGTCGACACAGTCCACGGCATTCACCCCAGCGTTCGAAGGGCAGTCTACTTCCTTTCGAGCAAAGCCTAGAGTAGCAGCCAGAGGCTCGTCTAGACGCCCCTCAAGGGGAAGGGGATTCAGGGGTGGTCGTGGTCAGGAAGGCAAGACCTCAGGACGGCAGTCCAAGTGAGGTGATACCGGTAGGAGGGAGACTTCTGAAATTTCGGGATCGGTGGACCTTCGATCCCTGGGCCCACAGCCTACTCAAGAATGGACTGGGCGGGAGCTGGTACAGCACTCCACCCCCGTACCTTCGGTTTTTCCAACACTCCACCCCCGTTATGGAGGAGTACGTTCAAGAACGGTTGGAGAAAAAGGGTGAAGCCCATCAATTTCTGAGGGAGGCTGTTTTGTGTTCCCAAGAAAGACTCGGAAAAGCTCAGAGTCATTCTGGACTTGTCGCCACTTAACAAGTTCATAGTGAATTGCAAATTCAAAATGCTAACACTGCAACACATAAGGACCTTACTGCCCAAGAGGGCATATTCCGTCAGACTTGTCAGACGCCTACTGGCACATTCCAATTAGCCATCGACTCTCCCCCTACCTAGGGTTCAGGCTACAACGAAGACTATACGCCTTCGGAGCCATGCCATTCGGGCTAAACATAGCCCCAAGGATTTTTACGAAGCTTGCGAGCGTAGCTCTCAAACAATTTCGCCTAAAGGGAATTCAGGTAGTAGCCTACCTGGACGACTGGTTGGTGTGGGCAGCATCCGAGACAGAATGCTTGCAAGCTTCCAGTCAAGTGATCCAGTTCCTAGAGTACCTAGGCTTCAAGATCAACAGAAAAAGTCTCGACTTTCTCCATCTCAAAAGTTCCAGTGGCTAAGATCCACTGGGACCTTTTGTCACACCGTTTCTCCACCCCGGCGAAGAAAAGGAAGGAGATAGCGGGTTCTGTCAAGAGACTTCAAGATTCCGAAAGGATATCAAGACACGAGCAGGAGAGAGTACTGCGCTCTCTCCAGTTTGCTTCGGTGACAGACCCAGTGCTAAGAGCACAGCTAAAGGATGCAATCGGAGTTTGGAGAAGTTATGCATCAAACGCGTGAAGAGATCTGAGAAGACCAGCCGCTTCGGCTAAGTACTCTTCTCAGGCCTTGGTCCCAAGCCAGACATCTAAAGAAGTCAGGTTCTTCTTCAGCCACCTCCCCCGTCGGTGACGATTCACTCAGACGCCTCGAAGGAGGGATGGGGAGGTCACTCTCATCGGAAAAATGTCCAGGGGACTTGGTCCAGGCTATTCAAGACCTTTCTCATAAAACTTTCTAGAAGCTAGGGCAGTGCTCCTTACCTTAAAGAAAGTCTCCCCGCGTCATTCGTTCCACATAAAGTGGTAATAGACAGCGAGGTAGTTGTGAGATACTTGAATCGACAAGGATCGAGGTCACCACCTCTCAACCAGGTGATGTTAGCCGTCTTCCGATTGGCGGAAAAGAAGAAGTGGTACCTGTCGGCAGTTCACCTTCAAGGAGTCCGCAATGTGACAGCGGACGCTCTATCCAGGTTCACACCGATAGAGTCGGAATGGTCCTTAGACGCAGGATCATTCTCCTTCATTCTGAATCAGTCCCAGAACTGCAGATAGACCTCTTTGCGACGAAAGACAACAAGAAGTTGCCCCTGTACGTGCCCCGTACGAGGACCCCTTAGCGGAAGCAGTGGACGCGATGTCCCTCGACTGGAACAGATGGTCCAAGATTTATCTGTTCCCTCCTCACAACCTTCTGTTGAGGGTCCTTAACAAACTGAGATCCTTCAAAGGGTAGCGGCAATAGTGGCCCACAAGTGGCCGAACAGCGTGTGGTTCCTCCTGGCATTGGAACTGTAGCTGAAGTTTGTACCACTACCAGATCCAGTTCTGACCCAGCGAGTCCAGAAGTCAACTGTCTGCGCTTCATTACAGAAAACCCGGACCCTGCAGTTCATGATTTTCTCTCCCTAGTGGTGAGAAAGCGTTTCGGGATTTCGAAAGCCAGTATAGACTTCCTTGAGGAATATAAATGCAAATCTACTAGAAGGCAATATGAGTCATCTTGGAGAAAATGGGTGGCTTTTTGTCAAGGCGAAGATTCCGCAGGAGATCTTGACAGACTTCTGCTTATCTTTTTTCCCCACCTCCATGGTCAAGGGTTGGCAGCGAACACGATTTCAGCGAGTAAGTCTGCTTTGACAAGACCCATTCTATATGCCTTCCAGGTCAACCTAGGTAACGAGATCTTTAATAAAGTCCCGAAAGCCTGTGCTAGGCTCAGACCTTCAGCACCTCCAAAGCCCATTTCATGGTCTTTAGACAAGTTCTTCATTTCGCTTCTCTGTTGAGCAATGAAGAGTGTGCGTTAAAGGATTTGACACAAAAAGTTATTTTCCTATTTTGCACTCGCGTCCGGGGCCAGGGTTAGTGAGATTGTAGCCTCTCGAGAGAGGCAGGTCGTGTTCAGTTCCTGGATGGGGAAGAACTGAACCTGTTTCCGGATCCTACGTTTCTCGCCAAGAATGAGTTACACACCAACAGGTGGGGTCCCTGGAGAATCTGCCCTCTGAAAGAAGATGCATCTCTATGTCCAGTAGAATGCCTAAAGGTCTATCTTCATAGAACTTCAGACTTCAAGGGTGGTCAACTATTCAGGGGAGAAACATCAGGCTCAAATTTATCTCTGAATCAACTCAGAGCGAAAATCACATATTTTATTCGCAGAGTGGATCCTGACAATACACCCGCAGGTCACGATCCGAGGAAAGTTGCCTCATTCTTAAATTTCTTTAATTGTATGGATTTTGAACATCTCCGTTCATACACTGGCTGGAAGTCTTCCAGAGTGTTCTTTCGCCACTATGCGAAGCAAGTAGAGGAACTAAAAGAGATCTGTGGTAGCAGTGGGTCGCGGTGTTAACCCTACTGTTTAACTCTGCGAGGAACAGTGGTCTTAATTGGGACGATTAATTCCATGGTGAGTGTGTAGTTACATACTGTACTACAAACTAAGTGAGGGCACTGTGTTGCCCATCCAGACTGTTCCATTTCCGAAGGTGAACCTAGCATAAGTGCAGACATGTGTGGTGAGCGTTTCTAACGCTAATGTCATTGATTTGTAATACAGGCTTTTATGACTTTGATACCTCGGTATCTTAAAAGTGGCATCTAATGTTTTTTCTTTCAGACAAACAAGCTCTGTTTACTATCATACTTATGCTTAAAGTTTTGGGTTATCCTCTTCTTATATATATATATATATATATATATATATATATATATATATATATATATATATAATTGTGGTTAACCTGTCTATTTATTGCCTGTCAATAATCTGGTTCTTGAGAACCTTGCGTCTCCTTCACCTGTGTCAATTTATTGGTATAATTGAGCATTCATTCTATGTACCTTATCTGGGATAATTCTAATAGAATTGTTCCTTTATGCAAGCTATGTTGCATTGGTTTTCCTCCTATGCGGATATAAAACCTTTGTCCAATACAAGTATTGTGCGGAAAACTGGTCGATATTTCATATTGACGCAGTGGTCCTTTACAAACTATGCTTTACTTAATATAGGGCGAGACCACTATATTAGCTTGCCTGGTATTCATACATAGATATATGTACTCTTCGAGACTTTTCCAGAGTCTAGTAGGACTCTTCCCTGTATGGGGCAGGAAGCTCTAACATAGTTTATAGTTAGTTGAAAAGATGTATAACGGTAACATCTTAGGTCTCTAGGTCTAGTCGACCGGGAAAAAATTACCTCCGGGGAGTACGGCACGTTCTGAGAATCCACAGATACAGTAATGCTCTGGTACACTTCCATCAGGACGACATGGCTTGAGCCCAAAAAACGGATTTTGAGCGAAGCGAAAAATCTATTTTTGGGTGAGATGGCCATGTCGTCCTGATGGACCCGCCCTTGCCTTTCTAAGAAAGGGCTGTAGGACCCCTCCCTACATACAGTATCTGTAGCACCTCGTGTACGCTACAAGGAATACAGATGGCGCCAGGATTGGCGCCAGGCACGCATACGAATCGGGGGATAGGGAAGCCTTGGGAGCGGCTCCCCCTTTTTCTTTCCCGAATTCGTATCTCGTCAATTACCTCCTACGAGACGAAATCTCTGTCCAGGATGTAGATTGCCATGTGACGTGTCTAGAATACGTCCTCTGATATGTCGCGATATCCCTTTCACGAGGGATACTCGCTCCAGGAGTTAGAATTCTGGTACCTTAAGGTAAATTCTCTGGGAATATCGCCGTAGTTGTAATATACCCTAGGAAGCTACCCTATAGGAACTTCCATCAGGACGACATGGCCATCTCACCCAAAAATAGATTTTTCGCTTCGCTCAAAATCTGTTATATATATATATACAAACACACGCACATACACACACACTTCTGTATATAGAAGCAAGAGATGAAAACAGAACAAAATTGGTTTATAATCCTTTGTATGGTACATTACGTTCTCCTTCACCACTGACCTTTTTATCTCAGGTCTGGCTGAATTATGCAAGACAACCTTTACTGCACACAATTGAATTCGCTGGAAGAAGAGACTCGGTTGACAGATTAATTGACGGATTGTTTCCATTGTAAATTAGTCTTGAACGATCCGCCCTTCTTTATTGCCTACGAATTCAGACTTTTAATTCATTGGGTCGGGAGCAGGATGATGTAATGACCCTTAATGAAATGTAACAGCAGAACACTTGATTAGGTTACGAGTGATTATGGAGTCCTTTGTTTGTGGTTACTCTAATCTAATTGATTAACTCGATCGATGATGTTGGATAGAGTCATGTGTATGTACCTCTCGTTTGTTTGTTTATTTGTTTGTACGTCTCTCTGTACGTAAGATAGTAAGATTGTATGAAAAGCTGTTGATGGATAGATAAGTTAAGAGTCAGTTTAGTATTGCGAAAAGAGAATTCTGGACATAACCAGAATTTTTTTCCTCCGTATATATATATATACAGTATATATATATATATATATATATATATATATATGTGTGTGTGTGTGTATGCATGTATGTATCTGTATATATAAGTATTTATTGATTTATTTGTGTAAATAGTTTTGTATACATTTTTAAGCTGTCGGTGAGCAAATAAGTTAAACAACAAACTATTATTTTTAAGAAAAAAGTCTCAATCGATCCAGAAGTTAATATTTCTTATATCTATCTATCTATTTATCTATCTATCTATCTATCTATATATATATATATATATATATATATATATATATATATATATATATATATATATATATTTATGTATATATAATTATGTATATATAATTATCTAATTTTTTATTTGTGTAAATAGTTTGATGTATATTTGTAAGCTGCTGATGAATAATTAGAATAAGGAACAAATTAGTATTTCTAAGAAAGAATTTTGATTCGATCCAGAATTTTTTTTTTTATTAATCTTATATTAAATTATAAACAGATTTATTAGTGTAAATGCTTTGGTATACATTCGTGGTGTAATATGGAGTAATAAATGTATATCTTCTCATTTCTCAAAAGAGAACATGTAGGATTCTAGCTTTTGGATAGATGGACTTTACTGAGTGGTATCTTGAAGCTTAATTCTAGCATAGGTTTAACAGACTGATAACTTTATATATTACATTTCAAGTGTTTGTCTAATGTAGGCTAAGGAACGTAGAATTTTCATGTGAATTATGTTTTCTTAGTTTTAAAATGGTTGCTAATTATTTTATTTATATTAGATGTTGGAATTTTAATTAAAACCATTTATTTAATTAGAGATAAGTTAATTTGAATCCAAAATCTTATTAGTTTCATGATCAGGGGTGATATTGCTGAAAGATAATGGAATAAAAATAGAATTCTATGTATTATAATTTGATTTAGCCGAAGCTAAGTAAAAAAGGTATTCTAGAGGCATATTTTCTTTAAATTAAAAACGAAAAATACGTTTTTATTATTTGGTTAATTAATATTTTTTTGGAGTGAATTAAACTTTTAAAGCTCTGTTAATATCAAGTTTAACACAAGTTTGATAAAAAGAAATTTAATTTTAGAATTAATTACTAATTATCAAAGACGTTATCAAGACGATCAGAGATTCTCTGAGTGTCAGTGACATGTTTTTGATCCAGTGCAGTAGAACACAGACTCCCACGCCAGAGATAGAAGGTAAACAGAGATGCTGTTTTGACGACATCCAAACCAACCCTCCCCCCACATCTCTCTCTCTCTCTCTCTCTCTCTCTCTCTCTCTCTCTCTCTTGAATTCATAATGCCCTGCAATTTAGTTATGATATACCTCCGCGGAACTTTGTGTAATCTTATTTCCACTCCCTGTTTTATATATGATTATTATAACCCCCTGGTACTGGTATCTCCAATCTGCCTTCCCCTATCCACCCCCCAAGGCGTTCTCCCTTCGTCCCTCTCCTCCTCTTGTAATTAGCTAGATAAGCAAATTCAAGTGCAAAGAGACACAGGGAAAGAGAGAAGAGAGGTGTATCACGATGCTGATCTCCTGAATTCATTTGGTGCGCGATATATGCAAATTAGGCCCTCAACGTAAAATGTGTCCACACCCTTTTGCTGGCATATCTGGGAGATTTCTGGCCAGCTGGTTCCATGCTAGCAGTAGCTCTCTCTCTCTCTCTCTCTCTCTCTCTCTCTCTCTCTCTCTCTCTCTCTCTCTCTCTCTCTCTCTCTCACACACACATATATATTATATATATGTATATAAATATATATATATATATATATATATATATATATATACATATGCACAGTATGTATGTGTGCATATATATATATATATATACACAGTACATATATATATATATATATATATATATATATAAAGATTATATACATATACACACACACACACATATATATATATATATATATATATACATAGATAGATATAAATTCCTATCTAATACTGGGATCGAACCCTAGCCCCTTCAAATGAAAGGCAAGGTCGCTACCAATCAGACCACCAGAAAGACTAAAGGAAATCGGGACATAGTGCTAACTGCACTTCAGGATTTACCAACCAGGTAATTCTTGAAGTGTAGTTAGCACTTATGTTCCTACTTCTTTTGAGCCTCTTGAGGCGTGATTGGTAACGACCTTTCCTTTCATTTGAAGGGCTAGGGTTCGATCCCAGTATGAGATAGAAAATTATTTCTATTTGATCACGATTTCGTTGATTTTCATCTATATATATATATATATATATATATATATATATATATATATATATATATATATAATATACATATATATATATATATATATATATATATATATATATATATATATAATTATATCTCTGTATAATTATACGTTTATATTTATTTTTTATATGTATAAGTAATTTCTCTCTCTCTCTCTCTCTCTCTCTCTCTCTCGTATTGTCATTCTCATACTCCTATATATGGAAGAAAGTTGTCTGTTGATTCTTCAAGCCTGTCCTTGCGTCTCTCCGTCAGGCCATCCGCCCTCTTAAGAACATCTACAAGTCAGTGTTTTCTGTAGATAAAGACTTGCTTACAGAGGCGTCGCCTTTGTGGGCTATCTGGACGAGATACTGAAGGGCGGACTTGCATTGATTACCCGTTGTACCGCTAAACGTTCAATGATTGAGTGATTTATGTCTCTGAGCGTGACGGCAGCCAAGGTCATTGGCACGGAAGGAAAATGACATATTCTCCTCCCTCACCCCCACCCTCCCCCCAATCGTTTAGAGCTCAATATGGTAACAGAACCCCTGGAAAATTAGGCTCTCTCTCTCTCTCTCTCTCTCTCTCTCTCTCTCTCTCTCTCTCTCTCTCTCTCTCTCTCTCTCTCTCTCTCTGAAGCGTGTAGAATGAAAACTTTATTTGGGAAATCCTGGTTAGCAAATTTCATATAATGAGAAGCTAATAATGATGATTATTATTGTTAAATTATTTTAATACTATTTTTTCGTGCTAAAAGTTTTTTCTCCAATGATTTCGATGATAATTTTGTAGCACCACCATATTATTGATTGTTAATGCGTAGGTTATTTAGCATCAAAATGTAAAAGTTTAGGATAGATATATGCTTGAGCCTGCTATCTGTGCCATTGCAATTTTTCTTTTAAGCAAAAAAAAAAAAAAAAAAAAAAAAAAGAATCAATAAATAAGTTGATTGCCTTTTCGGGTCTTTTCGGTTTGAGTGCCTATCGAATTTTAATGTTTTTTTTTATTCCAATGTATGTATTTTGATGTGGAAAACCCAAAAATGATAACCATTTTGTGGAGAAATTATTTATTAACACTTAAATTGGCTTATATCAATCAATATCTTACTGAAATGCTGCGATTTCTCTGTGCGCTTTCTCCACGCAAACTCACATAGATATGAATCTATCATTTGTCGATGAGTACCTCCCTGACGTCTTTTTTTTTTTTCATTTTTAAGCTATGCCATAGGCTCTCAATCGTTTGAGTGTGTGCACCTGTTGTAGGATCCACTAAATTTTCACTATGGTTTACAGTGAGATGTTGGAAATTATACCCTTTCAGTTGTTCATTTCCACTGTACGCTTTCCATTGATCGCTTATTATGGTTGTACCAGGGTAGATGTTCTTTTTAATGCATTCAGTCAGGGTTGAGGCATTTCTGTTTTCAACAGCATACAAAAATACTTCCTTTGTTTCTTTGCAGATTCCTCCGAAGACCCATTGTTCCGGCAATTCTCTTCCCCTGTTATATTTCCGTTTGCTGTAGTACGTTTCGTCTATTTCCACAGTTTTGTTTTCTCCGCCAATAATTATTGGGTATATCAGTATTGTTTCTGCACAAACCTGAAATAGAAAAAACAAGAATAGGTTAGGTTAGGTTAGGTTAGGTTAGGTTAGGTTAGGTTAGGTTATGTTAGGTTCCGATACACTAACTTACCTCTCTAAGATAATTGTTGAAATCCACTGCTGTGTCCTTGCTAATTCCAAGTTCTTCAATGCAAAAATCTATTGTTGTGTACTCCTTAGACCATGAATATATGAAAATAATTATTTTCTTCAGTGGTAACGTTGAACCCTCCAACCACGTATCTTTGCGAACTGAAAGGCGTTCTTGACCGCATGCCGATTTACTACATCGCCATACAACATTTCCAGCACATTCTTTAAATACCATATCATGCTTCCTTCTGCACTTCTTATTTGCTGGTATAATTTTGTTCTCCTGGAAAAATTTGACTGCATCCAATTCTGTTTTGATGTTTTCAAATAACTACTCTAAATTATACTTCATAGTCAACACTGATTTCTGAAACAAAAATACAACATAAACACATAAGTATTGGTTTCTCCACAAAATGGTTATCATTTTAGGGTTTTCCACATCAAAATACATACTTTGGAATAAAAAAAAAACATTTAAATTCGATAGGCACTCAAACCGAAAAGATCCGAATTTTCATTTTTTTCAACAATATACTATTAATAGTAGTAATAAATTTTGCTCCCAGACCTCAAACTGACTAGTCAGTATTAAAAGCAAGATTTTATGGGAACACTAATGATAGTGATTATATTGATATTGGTAAAAATATTAAACTTTGCTCCCAAAAATTCAAACTGACTAGCCGGTATTAAAAGCAAGATTTCATGGTAACAATAATGATAATGGTTATATTGATATTGGAAACAATATTAAATTTCGCTCCCAAACTTTAAACGGACTACCCTGTATTAAAGGTAAAACTTTATGATAAAATTAATTAAAGTAATTGTATTAATATTGGCGACAATATTCCATTTCGCTTCCAAACTTTAAACGGACTAGCCTGTATCGAAAGTCAAATTTGATCAAGTATATCTCTGGAAAACATATTGGGAATTTTAGCAACAGGTAAGATTAAAGAAATCCAGGAAACATATGTGTATGAAGATGCGTGACTTTAATATCACTGCCAAATTTTGCGACATGCTCCATAATTTATAGGCCATGATAGCTACCTACAAACTCATGTATCATGGACCTGAGATATATCCTTTTCTCTGACGTAGATATACAAAGAGAATGTTTTTTTTTTTGGGGGGGGGGGGGGGGGGGCTTTTGAGATGAACTGCTTGAGGGAGTAAGTTGATATATTGTGTTGCAAGGATTTTACCCCAAAAGCCTAGTTCAGTGTGATTGTAATTCATTTATTAATTTTTTTTTTTTTTTGTATTCCTTATTCTAATTTTTTATTTTTTTTTAGTCTTAATTTTAGTCTTTAGAAACATTTATATTATAATTTATGGAATTTTGAGTCTGTATTATGTGATAGCATATGTATGAATATTTTTTATTATTATTATAATAATAATAATAATAATAATAATAATAATAATAATAATAATAATAATAACCCACATTTTCAGTATCGTGTGGGTAGAAGGCACCATTAGAAATAATTACAATTTTTTTTTTTCAAAATCTTCCTGAAGCTACCTAACTCACACCGACTCAAATTTCGAGTCGATGCCGATAAACAATTATATAACTCGAATAAGACCAGAGAAGAGTGAAAATAAACAGGTTGAATTCAGTGCGAGAGGTAAACACTTCTGTTATCAGCTACTAAACACCCATGTAACATCCCACAACGAAGCCCTTTTTTCCATGGGTTCGCTCAGTCCAAGACTTGTCTGGTGGTAACTCCAGTAAGCTTCTACAGGAAGCTCTTTGGATAGAGTTGAGGAGGATCGAACGTCTTTTTTAATTTTGTGAGCTTTTGCGTCCTTATATATGTTTTACTGTATGTAATTATAGATATATGTTTTGGATTCTTTTCCACATTTCTATTTGTATTAACTAATTGGATAAAATGATTTTCGGTTTTTTATATAGTTTTTATAGTTTGTGGTTTGGATCTCGCGTTTTGGCTTCTTATACCACGGTGCCACTCTTCTTCTTCTTCTTCTTCTTCTTCTGAGAAACCTTGCTGCTAAACTATCTCCCCTTCCCCTGAAATATAAAGCTTATAATTAGGAAAACTATAAATAACTTTCCTGTTAATTAGAAAAATTCATTTCAGAGTAAATTCTAAGTACCATACTGTACATTCTATCCTTTGAAAAAATAAACTCATACAACTTGCTCCGATAAATAAACATTATTCCAACCTCCATAAATTCTCTCTCTCTCTCTCTCTCTCTCTCTCTCTCTCTCTCTCTCTCTCTCTCTCTCTCTCTCTCTCTCTCTCTCCGAATTTGCGGTGAAAGTGAAGTAATTTGTTAAGGAGGAAATCCCATTGCGTGCCCATTTCCGTCCAGTGTATTGGGCATCTCTGGTGCCGGGCATCTCGGCTAAAGAGGTCAAATAGACGACCTCCCTCGGAGAGCTAACAGGTCGACACCTCGCTTGACCTTTAGATCACATTTAAGAAAAAAAAGGTATAAATATGTGGCTCCGTTCCTGATGAACTAATGCTGCAACAGGTGTGCATATTACGTCCCTTTAAGAGCCGCCCACTTGAGCAGGTGGTGGGCGTGCGTGGGCGAGTGTGGGCGGACCGGGGCTGGACACTCCGCCCTCACTATCTAAGCATCGCGGACACACCTGGAAGTGGGCGTGAGGGTGGAGTCGCCCCGTTCACCCCACACATGGGATTGTCTAGGCAACCCCCTTCGTTCTACCCTCCCTTTAAGCAACCCCCTTTTCAACCCCATTTGAAAGTTTAGAAAGAGGTTTTAGGAGAGAGAGAGTGAGAGAGAGAGAGAGAGAGAGAGAGAGAGAGAGAGAGAGAGAGAGAGAGAGAGAGAGAGAGCCCCCTTTTTGGAACCCCGTTTGAATAATTGAAAGGAGGTTTAGGAAGTGTCCAAATCAGGGGATTCCAAACTTCTAATTCTTCTATACCTCTTGTGCTAGATTCCTGTATACCCCTAAAACTAAGAATGAAAAAGAGAAACAATGAAATTGATATTGTAATATAATTTCATTATTCAATCTCAATGCAGATTACATCATGTAGCAGTACTGATTATTCTCTCATATCATATGTACCCCCTGAAGAGTAACCATGTACCACTTGGGGTACATGCACCACAGGTTGGGAATCCCTGATCTTTAGGATGATACTCAAAGCAGCTGATTGAGGTCATACTAGATGGGGAGAGATATTGAATGTCGTAGGTAAATCGGAAAAATGCAGGATGGATTCCGAAAGTTGGCAGATTGATCTTCAATCTGAGATTTAATCGAAGTTTGAAGTAGAGGATTAACGGATGGTTTCTGAAAACACGCAAATTGGTCTTTACTCTGAACAATTTATTCCTAATTTGAACTAGACGATTGCAGGATGGTTTCTTTAAACACAAATTGGTCTCGAAACTTAGGAGATTTATTCAAAGTTTGAGTTAGAGGATTGCAAGATGGATTTAATCTGAGGAGATTTATTCGAAGTTTGAACCAGAGGAGTACAGGATGGTTTCTGAAAACGCACAAATTGGTCTTGAATCTTTGGAGATTTATTCAAAGTTTGAGCCAGAGGATTGCAAGATGGATTCTGAAAACGGGCAAATTGGTCTTTTCTTTGAGCAGATTTATTCCGTTTTAACCAAATAACATTAAAATCAGTGAAGAAGATAAGCTGAAAATAGAACAAAAAAAAAAAAATGAAAGATATTAGAATTTTTTGAGGCAAGTCAGATTGTATATTGAGTGTTGTAGGCTAACAACCAAGGGGCAGTAACATTGCTTTAGCAAGCAGGACAATGCCCGAGAGACTGACCTTATATTATATGATCATTGCTCAAGCCCCCTCTCCACACAAGCTACGACCAAGGAGGGCCAGGCAATGGCTGCTGATGACTCAACATAGATCTATAGGCTCCCCCAAACCCCCCCCAAACTTTAGCTTACAAGGATGGTAAGGTTGCAGATACTAAAGACACCAACGAGTTTGAGCAGGACTTGAACCCCCGTCTGGCAAACACCAGGAAGATACGTTACTAATCAGGCCACAACAACCAGTAGAATTGCCAAGAAAGTCCTGATAAACTGAAATGGTGAATATATAGCGGGCTCGACGCGCGGCTGATGAGCATTTTCTCTACATATATGAATAGACTGAAGTTATGCTGAACAGAGGGTCCATCAATATATATATATATATATATATATATATATATATATATATATATATACATATACATATATGTATATATATATATATATATATATATATTATATATATATATATATGTGTATATATATATATATATATATATTTACTTCCCCTACTTATTAATACTTATAAGGGAACATTACCAGGGCAGCGAGTTTTATAAGCCTCAGCGTTACTTTATTATTTGTTATAAACATAAATTATAGTAATTTAGAAAATTAAATTTTATCTTCATTTCTCCTGAATAAGTAGTAGTCTGTTTACTTATGCTATATATAATAGTACGACGACTATGACACCGGTACTGCTATTACGTCTACTGCTAATGACAATTATAATAGAAATTGTAATGCTTGATACTAAAAAGCATAGCACAGATAGAATTACGTCCTAGTAAGTGATTGGTGAAAGTATTAGCAAGAGGGCAAAAAAAAAAAAAAAAAAATAATTGAAGAATTTATTAGACACCTTCAAGAACTGGGGAATTCAACTCTCTCTCTCTCTCTCTCTCTCTCTCTCTCTCTCTCCTTGACCGCTCTGGTAGATTTATGGAGAGCAGACTGATCTCTTCAGTAAAGTTCTTCGCATTCTGGTGCAGGAGGTTTTTCTTATAAGCTTATAAAACTGCATATGAGCTACACATATATATATATATATATATATATGTATATATATGTATATATGTATATATATGTATATATGTATATATATGTATATATGTGTATATATATATATATATATATATCATCATCATCAGCCGTCATTAGTCCAATGCAGAACAAAGGCCTCAGACATGTCCTTCCACTTGCCTCTGTTTATGTTTTTTCTATGGCAGTTTATACCAGCAAATATTCTTAGTTCATCAATCCAATGAATTCTCTTCCTTCCCTAGCTTCTTTTGCAATATATGAGGACCCAATCCGATAATCTTAATATCCATCTATTATCTGTTTTTAGCATTATATGTCTCGCTCAAGTTTTCCATCCGTTTTTATTCTTACATGTTGTTAGAATATCCTCTATTTAATTTACTCTCGTATCCATTGCTCTTTTTCTGTCTTTAGTATTTTCCCCATCATTATTCTCTCCATAGTTCTCTGAGTTGTAAGTAGCTTATGTTCTAAAGCTTTAGTAAGGCTCCAAGT
>NC_090734.1:152438360-152443360 GCF_036898095.1 Palaemon carinicauda
ACACCTTTAAGCTGATGTCAGTGAACTTATTAAGGCCACGTCAGCAACATTTTGTCCTTTCTCTCTCTCTCTCTCTCTCTCTCTCTCTCTCCTCTCTCTCTCCTCTCTCTCTCTCTCTCTCTCTCGATATGGGTACATCCCCGTAAGATGTCCGACTAAACTTTAGCTTTTGAATTAAATGAAGTACCTGGTGGTTAATCTACTGATGTGTGATGAAAGTGGAGAGAGAGAGAGAGAGAGAGAGAGAGAGAGAGAGAGAGAGAGTTATCATACCATAAAAAATTTGAAGTCCTTGTCTAAGTAATTTCCAGTATGAACTCAAGTAGGAGGTCCATGGCTAGTGAATCCCAAAGCTGATTGTAAACAGGGTGACCTCGACGAGGAAATACTCACTCCACCGGAGGTAAATGAGGTAAAACATTTAATCAATGAGCTCACCTGATACTTAGGTGCACAAACACGCATTATGCTAAATGCATCTAAAATTGGATTTCTAAAAGAAACATACCTGCTGACCAGGTATCTCTGAAGAGCCTAGGGGTTGAAAAGGGGAGTCAGGGGCAGACGTGTCTCTCCCCTCAGCCTAAGGGTTTAGTTGGGTTTGGTTGGTGGGGGGGGGGGGGGGTATGTAAAGGGGATCCACGTCCAACCCCACCCTTATCCACAGAAATCACCCTTACCTTTGAAAGTTTTTGTTCGTTGGTTTTAAGGTGAAGCGATTTGTTCTTCAGAAAAGAAATGGGCGATTAACCAAGGGTTTTGAGAGAGAGAGAGAGAGAGGAGAGAGGAGAGAGAGAGAGAGATGGCTTTGTTTGGGATGTTGAGGATATCAGAGAGCAATGTAGGTTTATGATTGGGATGCTGGAATTATAGAAAGAATGGGAGAGAATGGTCCTGTAATAATTGGAGAGAGAGAGAGAGAGAGAGGAGAGAGAGAGAGAGAGAGGAGAGAGAGAGAGAGAGAGAGAGAGAGAGAGAATATTTAATTTCCAGACTTCATATTAGGAACTAAATTTTTTAATTGTCAAACTCTGTATGGAAGAGGAATTCATGTCTATATATCCCCTATATAATAAAGAGGAAGTGTCTATATATATATATATATATATATATATATATATTTATATATATATATGTATATATATGTATATATATATATATATATATATATGTATATATAATATATATATATATATATTTTATATATATATATGTATATATATATATTTATATATGTATATATATATATATGTATATATATATATGTATATATATATATATATATATATATTATATATATATATATATAATCCCGTCACCGCTGAACGACAACCACTCGGAAAACAATAATCTCCTGCAAAACTTCCTTAACTAGTGTGTAGTAGTTAGGAAATGGGGAGGGAGTTTGAATTGTTGAATCTGTGTGCGTGCTTGTCTATCCAAATATTTAGCCGTTATTTTTGATAGCTCCGGTACACGAGTATATATATATATATATATATATATATATATATATATATATATATACAAACCGGCATATAGTTTAACATTCCTAAAGACGCACGAAATTGCTGAACTTAGTTAAGTGCTCAGCCAATGGTACAGTTGACGGACTATTGCCTATAACTTCGTGTCGTCAGCAGTTTAACTTCCTTGATAGGTTATATTGTATTTCACTTTTTTTTTAGTTTTCAAACTTTCCATGTATCGAATAATGTCTTGTTTTACATTCGGTAGCAATTTGTTTTTCACTTCTTTTTTTAAGATGAAGAACATTATTATTTTGATAAATATTTGACTTTTTTTTTTGGTAGATTATCCTATGATGAAAATCTCGTATTTCTCTCTCTCTCTCTCTCTCTCTCTCTCTCCTCTCTCTCTCTCTCTCTCTCTCTCTCTCTCCATATATATATATATATATATATATATATATATATTTATATTTACATATATATATAAATTATATATATATATCTTTTTTAAACCCAGTATATTCTTCTTAATGAATTCCCATGAATTGTTCCAAGGAATGTTTCCAAATTTACGAGTGAAATATATAGTATTTTTATTCTTGTATGTATTTACACAATTGTGCATATTCACGTAAACCCACGAGTATACCTGTGTAGTAAAAGTATAAATGCAAGTAAAAAATACTTTTTTCTTAATCTTACGTGTATATGCATATGAAATCATGATATATATATACACTCGTACATAAAGTGGCTGAATGCACTATGTAAACGTAGCGTTCCTTTTGTACGAAAAAATGTTCACTAAAGTTGGAGAAATGTTGTGATAGCCCCCCCTCCCCCCCCCCCCCCCCCTCTCCTCTCTCTCTCTCTCTCCTCTCTCTCTCTCTCTCTCTCTCTCTCTCTCTGATATGTCCCCGACGGAATTTTTCTTAGTATAGTCTAACATCACCCTCCATTGTCTGGGTTCGAACTTGAGACTTTTCCTACTAAGAAGGGATTACTAGAGATTACTAGAGAATTAAAACTTAATACAGATTTCTGGTTATTTTAAGTGCACAAAGGCCGCTTATGAATGACAGAAGCAAGGGACAGTAATATTGCCCATGCAAACACTACAATGCAGTAGAGACTGACCAAATATACATACGATCAGCAGCCAAGACCCCTCTTCACCCGAGCTATGACCTGGGAGGGACAGGAAATGCCTGCTGATGACTCAGCAGGTAGATTGTAGGCTCCTTAGCTCATAAGGATGGAGGGGTTTGCAGTGACCAAAGGAACTAACGTGTTTGAGCGGGACTCGAACCTCACTCTGGCGATCACCATTAAACGAAATATAGATTACTTGCGATTTACAGTTGAATATAGATTACTAGTCATTAACAGTTAAATATAGATTGCTGGAGATTTATAACTAAATACAGATTTCTGGTAATTTACAACGATATATAGGCAACTGGGCATTTACAGTTGTATATAGATTACTGGTCATTTACAAATGAATATAGATTACTGGTCATTTATAGCTAAATATAGATTACTGGTAATTTACGGGTAAATATTGATTACTGGCCATTTACAGGTAAAGAAAGATAATTGGTCATTTATAGCTAAATATAGATTACTTTATTTTCAGTTAGATATAGATTATTAGTCATTTAAAGTTAATTATACATTACTGGTCATTTACAAGTGAATATAGATTACAGGTTATTTACAGTTAAAGATAGAGTACAGGTCATTTACAGTTAAAGATAGAGTACTGCACATATACAGTTAAATATAGAGTAATGGACATTTACAGTTAAATATAGAGTACTGGTCATATACAGTTAAATATAGATTTATGATCATTTACAGTTAAATATAGAGTACTGGTCTTTTACAGTTAGATATAGATTACTGATCATCTACTGTTTGATATAGATTACTAGTCATTTACAGTTGAATGTAGATTACTGATCATTTACAATTTAATAAAGATAACTGGTCATTTACAGTTAAATATAGATTACTGGTCATTTGCATTGTAATATAGATTAATGGTCATTTACAGTTAAATAAAGATTACTGGTAGTAGGTTGGCCAGGACACTAGCCACCCGTTGAGATACTACCGCTAGAGTTATTATCTCCTTTGACTGGCTAGACATTATTACATTGGATCCAACTCTCTGGTTACGGCTCATTTTTCTTTTGCCCACATACACCGAATAGTCGGGCCTATTCTTTCCACATTCCTCCTCTGTCCTCATACACCTGACAACACTGAGATTACCAAACAATTCTTCTTCACCAAAGGGGTTAACTACTGCACTTTAATTGTTCAGTGGCTACTTTCCTCTTGGTAAGGGTAGAAGGGACTCTTTAGCTATGGTAAGCAGCTCTTCTAGGAGAAGGACCTCCAAAATCAAACCTTTTGTTCTCTAGTCTTGCGTAGTGCCATAGCCTCTGTAACCATGGTCTTCCACTGTCTTGGAGTATAGTTCTCTTGCTTGAGAGTACACTCAAGCACACTATTCTATCTTGTTTCTCTTCCTCTTGTTAGTTCCAAGTTTTTATCGTTTATATATGAAAGATTTATTTTAATATTGATATTGTTCTTAAACATCTCTTTTAGTTTACTTCCTTATTTCCTTTCCTCTCTGAGCTATTTCCCCCTGTTGGGACCCTTGGGGCTTATAGTATCCTGCTTTTTCAACTAGGGCTGTAGCTTGGCAAATAATAATAATAATAATAATAATAATAATAATAATAATAATAATAATGGTCATTTATAGTTAGATATAAGTTACTGGTTATTTCAAGGTATTAAAAATTGTAGACGTGTTCCCCGGTATTCAACCTAGTCGTTGTCTAGCATTGATACATGTACGCAAATGTTGTAACTTATTAATACATGGCCGAAACATGTTTTGTGCTATTGGTACATGAGTAAAACATGTTAGTTATTTATAAACAGTCAATACATTTCTTTCTTAATGGCATATACTATATACTATATTATTGGGTCCGTAAATATTTAAATACACTAGCAAACTGTTTGATTGGTTTCTGAATAACAATACGGTTTTGCTATTGTTACGTGTTCAGTACGTGTTGATCAATACAATTGTGAGCCTAGACCTTTGCAAAGAATGTGCTAATTTTTACAATTGTAAATTATTTGTTGATAATATAACCAAAGAAAATGAAACATTTTTAATAAATATTTCCAGTTTTGGGGGGCTTTGTAATATATCCATTTGCATAGTTTTCTTATTTTCATATATATATATATATATATATATATATATCTATATATATATACACGTATATATAGTATTTACACACACACACACACACACATATATATATATATATATATATATGTATATATATATGTATATATATATATATATATATATATGTGTGTGTGTGTGTGTGTGTGCGTGTGTGCGTGTCTGTGTCTGTGTGTGTAAATTGGAAGAGAGTATTTAGTTATTTCATGTCAATTATTTCGTTTCATATCTCTCTCCTCTCTCTC
>NC_090734.1:152448360-152453360 GCF_036898095.1 Palaemon carinicauda
GCTGCAACTGTTGGGGCTAATACCGTTGATACTGCAACTATTGGTGCTGCTACGGATTGTGCTGCAACTGTTGGTACCCTATCCCATAACTGGTGATGCTTCGGGTGAGTGCTGCAACTGTTGGGGCTGATACTGTTGGGACTACAAGTTTTGGTGCTGCAACTGTTGGGGGATACATCTGTGGATACTGCAACTATTGGTGATGCTACGGATTGTGTTGCAACTGTTGGTACCCCTGCCATGGTTGGTGCTGCAACGGCTGATGCAGCCACTGTTGGTGCTGTAACTGGTAGTCCTTTTACTGTTGGGGGCTGCTACTAGAGGTGATGAATTTGTTAGTGCTACAACTGTTAGTGCTGATACTGCTCGGGCTGATAATGTTGCTGCTGCAACTTTTGGGGCTGATACTGTTGGAACTGCAATACTGGTGCTGCATTTTTTAGTGCTGGCAACTGTTGTGCTGACACTGTTTGGGCTACTACTGTTGGACCTGCAACTATTGGTGCTGCATTTGTTAGTACTGATACTGTTGGTGCTGATACTGTTGGTACTGCAACTATTGGTGCTGCATTTGTTAGTGCTTTTTACTGTTGGTGCTGATACTGTTGGTACTCAGCAACTATTGGTGCTGCAATTTGTTAGTGCTGATACTGTTGGTGCTGATACGGTTGGTACTCGCAACTATTGGTGCTAGCATTTGTTAGTGCTTTTACTGTTGGTGCTGATACTGTTGGTACTGCAACTATTGGTGCTGCATTTGTTAATGCTGGGTACTGTTGTGGTGCTGATACTGTTGGTACGGATACTGTTGAAACTGCAACTATTGGTGCTGCATTTGTTTAGTGCTGCAACTGTTGGTACTGATACTGTTGGAACTTGCAACTATTGGTGTTGCATTTGTTAGTGCTGCAACTGTTGGGACTGATACTGTTGGAACTGCAACTATTGGTGCTGCAACTGTTGGTGCTAATACTGTTGGTACTTGCAACTATTGGTGTTGCATTTGTTAGTGGTGCAACTGTTGGTGCTGATACCGTTGGTGCTGCTACTGTTGGTGGTGGCAACTGTTGGTTCTTCAACTGTTGTTACTGCTACTGAGGATGCTGCCACGGCTGATGTTGCAACCTTTGGTGCTGCTACGGCTGTTGCTGAAACTGTTGATTCTGCAACTGTTTGTGCTTCATATTGGTGCTGCAACTGTTGGTGCTGCTATGGCTGGTGATGCAACTATTGGGTACTGTAACTGGCTGGTGGTGCAACAGTTGTTGCAGATACTGTTCGGGCTGCACCTGGTTGGTACTGCTACTATTGTTGCTAGAACTGTAGGTGCTGTAACTGTTGGTTCTACAACTGTTGGTGCTGATACTGTTAGGGCTGCAACTGTTGGTGCTAGCAATTACTGGTGCTGATATTCGCTTGGGGGCTGCAGCTGTTGGTACTGCTACTATTGTTGCTAGAAACTGTAGGTGCTGTAACTGTTGGTTCTACAACTGTTGGTGCTGATACTGTTAGGGCTGCAACTGTTGGTGCTGCAATTGCTGGTGCTGATATTCTTGGGGCTGCAGCTGTTGGTGCTGCAACTTTTGGTTCTGCAACTGTTGGTGCTGCTATTGCTGGTGCTACTACGGCTGATGCAATTATTTTTACTGCTACTGTTGGTGATTCAAATGTTGGTACTGCTTATTCTGGTGATGCAATTGTTGGCTACTGCAACCTTTGGTGCTGCATTTGTTGCTGATGCTACTAAATTTAGTTGTAGCAAACCAATGAAGAAATGTAGGAATTGACTGGTGTGGGATTAAATTGGGACTCAAGTTGTCGACTCTGATGTTGTTATCTTTAATTACGAAAGATGGCATCGTAATGCTTTAAGGAATTACTATGACGATGTATGTTGTTATCCCTCGGAAAGGGGGAGGGGGTGGAGGTCATGGCAGGAGATCCAACCCCCTTCCCCTTTTCCCCGTCGCCAATGTAATTCATGTCTTCAGGGTCTCTCTCTCTCTCTCTCTTCTCTCCTCTCTCTCTCTCTCTCTCTCAAGGACTTGCTGCAAGAAAAAAGAATATGGAAAGGACGCAGAAAGGGGTGGGTGTGTACGGGTGGGGTGAGTGTATATGTGGGCGGCATAGGAGGGGAGAGAGAACCCATGAAAATAAAGCACCCCTCTTCTTCCCTCATCCTACTTGTCTCCTCTTCCTTTTCCTCCTGCGGTGAATAGAAAGAGGGGATGAGAGAGAGAGAGAGAGAGAGAGAGGAGAGAGAGAGAGAGAGAGAGAGAGAGAGAGTGGGGTTAGTGTAATCTGGTAAGAGTCTCCGACGAGAGGGGACGAAATTGTAGGGTGGCTACACCCCCAAGCAAAAGGGGGGGAGGGAGAGGAGAGGGGAAAAAAGATGGTGAAAGGTGGTTCCTGCAGTTGATTTGGTCACTCTCCCGCTCTGGTGACGAATATGGTGAACGATGACACTGTGAATGGTGATCCTTCTCTATATCTTATACATAGAGGAGGAAATGTATATTTTATTAAGCTGTCTGAAACGAAACTGGGATACAATGGACGCTAATTGATCTGTGAATTCTTGAGACGTCTCAGGTATAGAGGATCGATGAGCCCACGTGATAAACAGCTGTTAAGTTGTGATGTTTCATTGGTGTTGGCGTGCGTGTGTGTTTAGGTACTCGTCTGGGGATGTGATTGCGTGCGTGCTGGTCCTAGTAAATATTTATTTATCCGCAAACAATAATTATTATATATATATATATATATATATATATATATATATATAAAGAGAGAGAGAGAGAGAGAAGAGAGAGAGAGAGAGAGAGAGAGAGAGAGAGAGAGAGAGAGAGAGAATTTTATATATATATATATATATATATAAAGAAAGAGAGAGAGAGAGAGGGAATTATATATATATATATATATATATATACATGTTTATATATATGTATTTATACAATATATTTATACGTATATATATTAAATACAGAGAGAGAGAGAGACAGAGAGAGAGAGAGAGAGATATGCATAGGCAACTACAGATGTATAAAAATTACAGAGAGAGAGAGAGAGAGAGAGAGAGAGAGAGAGAGAGAGAGAGAGAGACATTGTAGCCTCATAACACAAGCATGAAATTTGTGTTGTTCGAATTGGCGATGAGAGAGAATGAATGAAAGATGAGGCGAGAAACGTAGTAATGATAGTAATTCCGATGCTGAATGAATGGAGCAGCTAGTGGCGTTTTCTTTTCTGTCTCTAATGAATGAAGCGAAGGAAGGACAGGTGAAAGAAATGCGAATCTCCGGAGATATTTTACCCCGGGGATCGATCCTTGAGGCCCACTCTGCTTTTGGACAGTTCATGGCGCAAAATTTGATGTTTCGTTGGATTTTATGGTAGAAGGTAAACGGCAAAGGATGGTATAGGGATAATATAGGAATAAATGAGGATGATAAAAGGAGATATGTGAATGGTAGTGGAAGATTTTGAGGATAATAAAAGGAAGCATAAGGGGGATAAAGGAAGATATGGGGTTGATAGAGGAAATTTTTAGTATGATTATAGAAGTTATGGCAATGATAGTCGAAGAGATATTGGGATGATACAGGAAGGTGTTGGACTGAAAGAAAAATATGGATATGAAATAGGAAGATTTGGGAGTGATTAGTGTTGTGAGGATACTGAAGATGATGCAAAAAATTGTAGGGATGATAGAGGAAAATGTATTTGTGATATAAAAAAGACGTGGAGATGATTTAGAAAGATATGGAAATGATGACAGTTGTGAGGATGATGAACGAAGAAACGTAGATTATAAAAAAAGGAGTGGTAGATAACAGATGATATAGAGATGAAAAAGAAATGGTGACAGGAGATTTGGGAATGATAAAGGTAGGCATATTATGATAAAGGAGAGTAAGACAGATGGTAAAGGAAGCTAGAGAGGGATGAGATTGACTTAGGGTTATGATAAAGGGATGATGTGGGTAAGGATTTAAAAAGACATAGGAGAATGAAAGATTATGGGGGGAAAATGCATGTGTGGGATAATAAAGAAAGAGAGAACTAATGAAAAAGGTATCTAGAGGAAATGGAGAGATAAGGGAAGAAAGAGGGTTGTAATATTAAAGGCACATAGTAGGGGAGGATAAATGAAGGAAGCAAGAACATGAAGGGATGTGGGGTGGGGGGTTTTGGAAAGGGGGTTGGTGGGGAGGGGTTGTCTATGGATACAGGAATGAGGGAAATGGTACTGCGGACATCGGGTGCTGTCTCGACCCCCTTCTCTCTCTCTCTCTCTCTCTCTCTCTCTCTCTCCCTCTCTCCTCTCTCTCTCTCTCTCTCGGTGCCTGCGTGCTGGGGATGCCAGGGTGCCACCCTCACACACACACAAACATACACGCACTTATGCTCACACGCACAAACATACACCATATCGATTGTCCAGCACTGGCATAGACTTTTGTACATTTGTTAGTTTGTTAGTTTTGCTGTCATTTATTTTTATTTTGTTTCCGTCGATGTTTTATTTTTAACAAACGTTTCCTCCTTTGGTTGTTAGTTGCGAGTTTTTTTTTTTCCGTTATTTCTTTTGATGACTTTTCAAAATAAAATATATACTTTTTTTTCAGAATTGGCTTTGCTTCATCTTTCTGTTTGTGTATATTTGTTTGTTTTTACATTGAATATTTCTTTTTGTTTCTGTTGCACAGGTCTGTTGCAACTGTCAGTAAGGATTGACAAGGTGCGTTAACTGGACAGTCAGCCTTACTCTTAACCCCCCCCCCCCGCCCCTTAAAACACCCCCCCCCCCCACCGCACACATACACACACACGCGCGCGCGTGCGTGAGGAGACCTTACTGTCTCAAGGGAAACTCGGACCACCATCCTCTGGTATCGAAGGCTTCTGCACTTACCAATTTGACCTTTAGATGAATTTCATCTGCTTGGATGATATAATAATAATAATAATAATAATAATAATAATAATAATAATAG
>NC_090734.1:152458360-152460860 GCF_036898095.1 Palaemon carinicauda
TTTTCAAGATAACTCACAAACCAGTCGTATGCTCGTTCTACGATGCCCACAGCTTTAAGGTCTTCCATCAGATATGTATGTTCTACAGTATCAAATGCTGCACCTAGTTCAAGCATCACAAGAATGCAACACTTGCCATTTGTTATAATTTCTGTTATGTCATTTTTTATCGCTAACACTGTTGTTTCTGTGGAGTAATTTTCTCTGTATGCAGATTGATCATCAGGTATGGCATTAGATTTTTTCAGATGTTTCCAGGTTTGTTCGTGTACAGCAGTTTCAATAATTTTCGAAAAATATGACAGATTTGATATTGGCCTATATGAACTTAAATTCTCTGCATCACAAGTGATTATGGTAATTTTAACGTTTATAGTAAATAGTGATATAATTCATTCAGATATGTCCAAGTTTTCATGTTAATTACAGCTGTGATTTAACATCCTTCATTAAGCTGTACAGGATGCCAAAAAACCTCATATCAATCAATCATTAAGCTGTAACATTTATTAATTTCTTTGTTATACAAACTGTATTTCCTCTTCCGTTAGTTCAAGGTTACAATTTTTCCCAGACGTGTTATTAGTAGCACATAAGTGCAACTGTACAACCCCTATTCTTTGATGTCTCAGTAATACAGTAACTTAAATGTTTGCAGAATTTCAACTCTGAACCATTACAGCTGTTTGCTCGATGCCTTCATTTGCATAAAGGCAACACATGTGGTCACAGCAAACGTCGGTATCAATTAAGTCAAGGCTTGCAAAGCTAATATTGATGATAGTAGGGCAATTGATCTTACCTTGCCTTTGCACGCGCGACAAGAAAGCGAGCAAGCAATCGAGAAGTTAATGGGCGCTATGTCAAAGGTATTAAGCGGTGATATGATAATGGATTAACTTTTCTATATACCCCTCTTTTCTATACTCTGAGATATTGGTTACGTCGAAGATTTACATTCTGGGGTTTCCAAGTTCAAACTGCTCTCATGGCGTGATAGTTTTTATTAGTGATCACAACCTTACTATCCCTGAAAGCTAAGAAAGGGTCCCATGGGTCTCCTTGATGGGATATCAGCAACCATTGCCTGGACGTCCCTGGTCATAACATTGGTGCTTCGCGGGCTTGCCCCATTTTCTAATGTTCAATAACAGTCCCTTGATCTTGCCAAATTACTCAGTTGTGCTTATATCATGAGCATTCATTCATTTCGTTGTGTTAGATAATAACCGTAGAGATTTTTATTTCAGAAAATACACAATCCTACCTCGAAAAATTCTGTAATTACCCAACGCATCAGTAACGAAGGATCTTTTCTACGTATATTAAAACAGCTTAGTTTATTGGAGGCTGATTTGATTTTTTTTTTCTCAATGGAACTCCGCAGAAGAATATACTTTTACGGATAAGATAATCAGTCCTTTAGGAAGAGAGAGAGATAGAGTGAAATTGAAAGGAAGTCTATAATACAGCGTGTATCGAATCTAACTTAACTCGTGTGGAAGAATATTGGATACGTCCCTGCCTTACGATCTGCTGGATTGGAGGCCCGCTCAAGCTCGATAGTTTCTTGCAGTGTCTGCAACCTCACCATCCTTGTGAACTAAGGAAGTGAAGTGTTGTGGGAGCCTAGAGGTCTACCTGCTGAGTCTTCAGTAACAATTGCCTGGCCCTCCCTGGTCCTAGTTCATGTGGTGAGGGGTCGAGTGCTGATCACATGTAAGTATGGTCAGTCTTTAGGCCCTCTTCACACGAGCGTTTTGAAACCATGCGGCTGCGGACCGTGCGGTTTAGAAATCAATGTAGATTAATGAGGCCTTTCACACGCTGCGGGAAATAACCATGCGGCAGAATAACCGGACGGTAGTGAATTCCAAACCGCATGCACTGCTTAGGGCATTGTCAATGGCACTTACCTCAGCCATTCATGAGTTGCCTTTAAACCATTAAGAAAAGTCCGTTACCAACTGAACTTTGACGTTTCTGAAAGGGTGGTCATAGGACATGCACTTTGTGATGATCGTAATTTGTAAATAACGTGGAAATTTAAACAGACAATCATTTCCAAACTTTGGTGATCGACCAATTCTTTGGTTGATTTCTTTGCAATGAAAACGGATAAGTGTTCAAAATTAATTCAGAGTAAACTCTAATGAAACTGAGAGCATTGTTGGTTATATTAAAAGATATAAACTTATGAACAATATATGAACACGGATTCCAATTTTTAGAAATAGAATTAAGCTGTGAAATTGCACTTACTAAAAATTACGTTGAATAGTAGTAAAAGATAAGAATATGAAAAACATTGAAGTATTCATATTAAAAAAAATGATGTAGTACAAACAATTAGAATATTCGAATAAGATATAATTTCTGAAATTGGAATGGTTATATATATATATATATATATATATATATATATATATATATATATATATATATATATATATATATATATATATATATATATATATATATATATATATATATGGATATA
>NC_090734.1:152470860-152480860 GCF_036898095.1 Palaemon carinicauda
TCTTCTTGTATCTTAGCCATAATGGTAAGAAGACAATCGAAGATAGAATCATCTATGTCTGGATTCCGGTAGATCGAACACAAATAAAAGTTGTTATGCCTGCCACAAACTTTTTTTTTTACCTGAATCTCATGACATCCACATTGATAGCAGGACTTATGAGAAGCAGGGTACTCAGTCCTAATATACACCGCCATTCCCCTGGCCCTAGGGATGGCATCACGTTTCAACATTATTGGCTTCTTAAAACCGGTTAATGAGCTCAGATGAGTGCCTCGTATTAGAAACCAAAGTTTCTGAGCACAATAGAATATGAAATATAATGTCTGGACGCAACTGTAAGGTCTTGGATATTTGCATGAAGACCACGAATATTGCAATACAGAAGACGACATTGACGAAATCTAGGACATACTGGTCCCGGATTTCGCTCAATGTCTCCAGACAGCATAAGAATTAATAGAAATAAAAAAAGAGACATCCTACTTAAAAACTAGATTAACAAGAATTATTACAAAAACAATATGTACAGAATTATAAATAAAGTGATTGATAAAACCCATAGACTATAGTAAAAAGTTGGAAAAACTGGTCAACATGGAGGAGCCGATACACCATGCAAGGCTAAATACCTTCCAGGATAGCCACTTCAACTGAAGGGAGGACAGTGTTAAGCCTGCCCAACACACCATTTAAAAAAAGAAAACAGCAAGGAAAAAAAAATGATAAGATAGAATAATGCGCCCGAGTGTACCCTCAAGCAAGAGAACTCTAACCCAAGACAGTGGAAGACCATATATATACATACATATAAATTTCTATCTAATACTGGGATCGAACCCTAGCCCCTTCAAATGAAAGGCAAGGTCGCTACCAATCATGCCACCAGAGACTAAAAGAAATTGGGACCTAAGTGCTAACTGCACTTCAGGTTTTACCTGGTGAGACATGAGTTTCATGCTAGCGAGTTTACCCCAACTTCCCGGCCCACCAGGTGATACAAATGATAACTTTTAATTTATAAGTACCCCTAATGAGTCAATATGGATGGACATCAACACAATATCGTGCCCAAATAGAAATAAATTTCTAGTTCATACCGGGATCGAACGAGGTAAATCCTAAAGTGTAGTTAGCACTTATGTTCCGACTTCTTTTACGTGATTGGTAGCGACCTGGCCTTTCATTTAAAGGGGCTAGGGTTCGATCCCAGTATGAGATAGAAAATTGTTTCTATTTGAGCACGATATTGTGTATTTTTATCAATATATATATATATATATATATATATATATATATATAAAAATTCATCTCAATATACTTATACACACATATGTATAAGTGCAATGGTATACATTTTTATACACACACACACACACATATATATATATATATATATGTGTGTGTGTGTGTGTGTGTGTGTGTGTGTTGTATGAGTAAGTCCCCCCCCCCCTCTCTCTCCTCTCTCTCTCTCTCTCTCTCTCTCTCTCTCTCTCTCTCTCTCTCTCTCTCTCTCTCTCTCTCGTATTGTCATTCTCATACTCCTATATATGGAAGAAAGTTGTCTGTTGATACTTCAAGCCTGTCCTTGCGTCTCTCCGTCAGGCCATCCGCCCTCTTAAGAACATCTACAAGTCAGTGTTTTCTGTAGATAAAGACTTGCTTACAGAGGCGTCGCCTTTGTGGGCTATCTGGACGAGATACTGAAGGGCGGACTTGCATTGATTACCCGTTGTACCGCTAAACGTTCAATGATTGAGTGATTTATGTCTCTGAGCGTGACGGCAGCCAAGGTCATTGGCACGGAAGGAAAATGACACATTCTCCTAACCCCCCCCCCCAATCGTTTAGAGCTCAATATGGTAACAACCCCTGGAAAATTAGGCTCTCTCTCTCTCTCTCTCTCTCCTCTCTCTCTCTCTCTCTCTCTCCTCTCTCTCTCTCCTCTCTCTCTCTCTCTCTCTCTCTCAAAAGTTTGGAATGAAAACTTTATTGGAAAATTACGTTTAGCAAATTTTCATGTAATAAAATGCTAATGATGATGATTATTATTATTAAATTATTTTAATACTATTTTTTCTTGCTAAAAGTTTTTTCCTCCAATGATTTCAAGGATAATTTTGTAGCACCACCATATTATTGATTGTTAATGCGTAGGTTATTTAGCATCAAAATGTAAAAGTTTAGATAGATATAGCCTATGCTTGAGCCTGCTATCTGTGCCACTGCACTTCTTCCGTTTAAGGCAAAAAAAAAAAAAAAAAAAAAAATCAATAAATAAGTTGATTGAATTTTCATTTTTTTTAACAATATACTTCAAATTGAATTCCCTTTTACGTATAACTGATAGTAACAATAATTATAGTAGTACTATTAATAGTAGTAATAAATTTTGCTCCCAGACTTCAAACTGAATAGTCGGTATTAAAAACAAGATTTTATGGTAACACTATAGTGATTATATTGATAATGGTAAAAATATTAAACTTTGCTCCCAAAAATTTAAACTGACCAGCCAGTATTAAAAGCAAAATTTTAGGTAACAATAATAAAAGTGATTATATTGATATTGGAAACAATATTAAATTTCGCTCCCTAACTTTAAACGGACTAGCCTGTATTAAAGGTAAAACTTTATGATAAAATTAATTAAAGTAATTGTATTAATATTGGCGACAATATTCAGTTTCGCTTCCAAACTTTGAACGGACTAGCCTGTATCGAAAGTCAAATTTGATTAAGTATATCTCTGGAAAACATATTGGGAATTTTAGCAACAGGTAAGACTAAAGAAATCCAGGAAACATATGTGTATGAAGATGCGTGACTTTAATATCACCGCTAGATTTTGCGACATGCTCCATAATTTATAGGCCATGATAGCTACCTACAAACTCTTGTGTCACGGACCTGAGATATATCCTTTTCTCTGACGTAGATATACAAAGAGAATGTTTTTTTTTTTTTTTTGGGGGGGGGGGGGGCTTTTGAGATGAACTGCTTGAGGGAGTAAGTTGATATATTGTGTTGCAAGGATTTTACCCCAAAAGCATAGTTCAGTGTGATTGTAATTCATTTATTAATTTTTTTTTTTGTATTCCTTATTCTAATTTTTTTATTTTTTTTTAGTCTTAATTTTAGTCTTTAGAAACATTTATATTATAGTTTATGGAATTTTGAGTCTGTATTATGTGATAGCATATATATGAATATTTTTTATTAATAATAATAATAATAATCATAATAATAATAATAATAATAATAATAATAATAACCCACATTTTCAATATCGTGTGGGTAGAAGGCACCATTAGAAATAATTAAATTTTTTTTTTTTTTTCAAAATCTTCCTGAAGCTACCTAACTCACACCGACTCAAATTACGAGTCGATGCCGATAAACAATTTTATAACTCGAATAAGACCAGAGAAGAGTGAAAATAAACAGGTTGAATTCAGTGCGAGAGGTAAACACTTCTGTTATCAGCTACTAAACACCCATGTAACGTCCCACAACGAAGCCCTTTTTTCCATGGGTTCGCTCAGTCCAAGACTTGTCTGGTGGTAACTCCAGTAAGCTTCTCCAGAAAGCTCTTTGAATAGAGTTGAGGAGGATCGAACGTCTTTTAATTTTGTGAGCTTTTGCGTCCTTATATATGTTTTACTGTATGTAATTATAGATATATGTTTTGGATTCTTTTCCACATTTCTATTTGTATTAACTAATTGGATAAAATTATTTTCGGTTTTTTATATAGTTTTTATAGTTTGTGGTTTGGATCTCGCGTTTTGGCTTCTTATACCACGGTGCCTCTCTTCTTCTTCTTCTTCTTCTTCTTCTTCTTCTTCTGAGAAACCTTGCTGCTAAACTATCTCCCCTTCCCCTGAAATATAAAGCTTATAATTAGGAAAACTATAAATAACTTTCCTGTTAATTAGAAAAATTCATTTTCAAAGTAAATTCTAAGTACCATACTGTACATTCTATCCTCTGAAAAAATAAACTCATACAACTTGCTCCGATAAATAAACATTATTGCAACCTCCATAAATTCTCTCCTCTCTCTCTCTCTCTCTCTCTCTCTCTCTCTCTCTCTCTCTCTCCTCTCTCTCTCCGAATTTGCGGTGAAAGTGAAGTAATTTGTTAAGGAGGAAATCCCATTGCGTGCCCATTTCCGTCCAGTGTATTGGGCATCTCTGGTGCCGGGCAGATCTCGGCTAAAGAGGTCAAATAGACGACCTCCCTCGGAGAGCTAACAGGTCGACACCTCGCTTGACCTTTAGATCACATTTAAGAAAAAAAGGTATAAATATGTGGCTCCGTTCCTGATGAACTAATGCTGCAACAGGTGTGCATATTACGTCCCTTTAAGAGCCGCCCACTTGAGCAGGTGGTGGGCGTGCGTGGGCGAGTGTGGGCGGACCGGGGCTGGACACTCCGCCCTCACTATCTAAGCATCGCGGACACACCTGGAAGTGGGCGTGAGGGTGGAGTCGCCCCCGTTCACCCCACACATGGGATTGTCTAGGCAACCCCCCTTCGTTCTACCCTCCCTTTAAGCAACCCCCTTTTCAACCCCATTTAAAAGTTTAGAAAGAGGTTTTAGGAGAGAGAGAGAGAGAGAGAGAGAGAGAGAGAGAGAGAGAGAGAGAGAGAGAGAGAGAGAGAGAGAGAGAGAACCCCCTTTTTGGAACCCCGTTTGAATAATTGAAAGGAGGTTTAGGAAGTGTCCAAATCAGGAGATTCCAAACTTCTAATTCTTCTATACCCCTTGTGCTAGATTCCTGTATACCCCTAAAACTAAGAATGAAAAAGAGAAACAATGAAATTGATATTGTAATATAATTTCATTATTCAATCTCAATGCAGATTACATCATGTAGCAGTACTGATTATTCTCTCATATCATATGTACCCCCTGAAGAGTAACCATGTACCACTTGGGGTACATGCACCACAGGTTGGGAATCCCTGATCTTTAGGATGATACTCAAAGCAGCTGATTGAGGTCATAGTAGATGGGGAGAGATATTGAATGTCGTAGGTAAATCGGAAAAATGCAGGATGGATTCCGAAAGTCGGCAGATTGGTCTTCAATCTGAGATTTAATCGAAGTTTGAAGTAGAGGATTAACGGATGGTTTCTGAAAACACGCAAATTGGTCTTTACTCTGAACAATTTATTCCCTATTTGAACTAGAGGATTGCAGGATGGTTTCTTTAAACACAAATTGGTCTCGAAACTTAGGAGATTTATTCAAAGTTTGAGTTAGAGGATTGCAAGATGGATTTAATCTGAGGAGATTTATTCGAAGTTTGAACCAGAGGAGTACAGGATGGTTTCTGAAAACGCACAAATTGGTCTTGAATCTTTGGAGATTTATTCAAAGTTTGAGCCAGAGGATTGCAAGATGGATTCTGAAAACGGGCAAATTGGTCTTTTCTTTGAGCAGATTTATTCCGTTTCAACCAAATAACATTAAAATCAGTGAAGAAGATAAGCTGAAAATAGAAAAAAAAAATGAAAGATATTAGAATTTTTTGAGGCAAGTCAGATTGTATATTGAGTGTTGTAGGCTAACAACCAAAGGGCAGTAACATTGCTTTAGCAAGCAGGACAATGCCCGAGAGACTGACCTTATATTATATGATCATTGCTCAAGCCCCATCTCCATACAAGCCAGGACCAAGGAGGGCCAGGCAATGGCTGCTGATGATTCAACATAGATCTATAGGCTCCCCCAAACCCCCCCAAACTTTAGTTTACAAGGATGGTAAGGTTGCAGATACTAAGGGCACTAACGAGTCTGAGCAGGACTCGAACCCCCGTCTGGCAAACACCAGGCAGATACGTTACTAATCAGGCCACAACAACCATTAGAATTGCCAAGAAAGTCCCTGATAAACTGAAATAGTGAATATATAGCGGGCTCGACGACCGGCTGATGAGCCTTCTCTCTACATATATGAATAGACTGAAGTTATGCTGAACAGAGGGTCCATCAATATATATATATATATATATATATATATATATATATATATATATATAAACTTCGCGTACTTGTTAATACTTATAAGGAAACATTACCAGGGCAGCGAGTTTTATAAGCCTCAGTGTTACATTATTATTTGTTATAAACATAAATTGTAGTAATTTAGAAAATTAAATTTCATCTTCACTTTTCCAGAATAAGTAGTAGTCTGTTTACATATGCTATATATAATAGTACGACGACTATGACACCGTTACTGCTATTACGTCTACTGCTAATGACAGTAATAACAATAATGATAAACTTCATACTAAAAAAGCATAGCACAGATAGAATTACGTCCTAGTAAGTGATTGGTGAAAGTATTAGCAAGAAGGCAAAAAAAAAAAAAAAAAAAATTATGGAAAAAAATAATTGAATTTATTAGACAGCTTCAAGATCTGGGGAATTCAACTCTCTCTCTCTCTCTCTCTCTCTCTCTCTCTCTCTCTCTCTCTCTCTCTCTCTCTCTCTCTCTCTCCTTGACCGCTCTGGTAGATTTATGGAGAGCAGACTGATCTCTTCAGTAAAGTTCAGATTCGGGTTAAGAAGGTTTTTTATGAGCTTATAAAACTGCCTATGAGCTATATATATATATATATATATATATATATATATATATATATATATATATATATATATATATATATACACATATATATATATATATATATATATATATATATATACATATATATATATATATATATATATATACATATATATATATATATATATATATCATCATCATCAGCCGTCATTAGTCCAATGCAGAACGAAGGCCTCAGACATGTCCTTCCACTTGCCTTTGTTTATGGTTTTTCTATGGCAATTTATACCTGCAAATATTCTTAGTTCATCAATCCAGTGAATTCTCTTCCTTCCCTTGCTTCTTTTGCAATATATGAGGACCCAATCCGATAATCTTAATATCCATCTATTATCTGTTTTTAACATTATATGTCTCGCCCAAGTTTTCCATCCATTTTTTTTCTTACAAGTTATTAGAATATCCTCTATTTAATTTACTCTCGTATCCATTGCCCTATTTCTGTCTTTAGTATTTTCCCCATCATTATTCTCTCCATAGTTCTCTGAGGTGTAACTAGCTGATGTTCTAAAGCTTTAGTAAGCCTCCAAGTTTCTGATGAATAAGTTAAAACTGGTAGGACCATCTGGTTTAATACTTTTCTTTTTACATAATGTGGCATTTTACTTTTCATAATTTCCTTTTGTTTTCTAAAATCTCTCCATCCCATGCTTTAATTTCGGTCTCGTGTCCTAAGTGCATATATTCATTAAGAATTTCTCTTATTTATTGTCTCTGCATTTTCATTGAACATTATCATTATCTTAGTTTTACTTATATTAATTTTTAGTCCTACAATTTTGCTTTCTCTATTAAAATCTTTTGTCATATTTTGCAGTTCCTCCTATGATTCACTAAATACGACTATGTCAAATGAAAATCCTAAGTTGCTAAGGTATTTCCCATTAATATTAATTCATACATTTTCCAAATCTAATTTTTTGAAACTTCATCTCGGCACGCTGTGAATAATTTAGAATAGAGGGGGTCTCCCTGTTAAACTTCTTTCTCAATCTGAATTTTCTCATTATCTTTATGTAGTTTTAGGATTGTATGTACTTCCTGTACAGATATCTTCAAACGTTCTAACATACAATTCATCTATTCCTTGTCTTTAAAGGGCTCTTATTACTACTGAGATTTTGTCAGAATCAAAAGCTGTCTCATATTCTAGTATATATGTAGATATATAACACATACACACACACACACACACACACACACACATATATATATATATATATATATATATATATATATATATACTGTAGGTAAGAAGTTTTTTGTGTTTACCAAATAATTAGCTACATTTGTCTTTGAACACTTAGCAAGGGTAGAGCAAACTATTAATTATTGATATTTCAGTCTAATTGCAGCTTAATATGACCCTTTTTTATAATCTGTCAGCTAAATCCTCACAAGCAATGACGGGCTAATGATTATTATGAAATTCAAGTTAAATTATTTTTTTTTTATTTGAGTAAAGCTAATGAGACCACCTTTTCACCTAAATAGCTTTTGAAACTTAGCAAATCTTTAAACTATGGTTGTTCTGGCAAACATCCCTGTCTAGCGATCTACCGGATTGGGGTTGAAGCACCACTCAAGCGCTGTCTCACCATCCTTGTGAACTAGACAAGAGTTTCGTGAGGAGAAGCATATAGGTCACCCGGCTGAGTCATCTGCAGCCTCTTCTTGGCCCTCCCTGGTCCTAGCTTGGGTGGAGAGCGGCTTGGGCGGTGATCATATGTATATGGGGTCAGTCTCTAGGGCATTGTCCTGCTAGTTTGTGTAGTGTCACTGTCCCTTGCCTCTTCCATTGATGAGCGATCTTTAAAACTTCTGTAAATATTTCCCCTTTTTACTTCTGCTATTAAACTTTTCACTTGAAGATGAATTTCATCCATTTATCCATTTACTGTATATCATATTAATAGATAAATTGATAATTAAGTTATTTATTCATTAATGTGTCCTCCATTACTGATGGATGTTACACAGATATATCCATGCCATTATAAACCCTAAAAGTTTGCTTACCAAATTGACCTTATATCCGGGTCCGGGCTGGTCAAAGACATTGGGTTTCCCATCCATTGGTTTCAGCATCCAAAATAAGTCAAACAAGGTCATAAGGAAGGTGTTTAAGAGATTTCCTATTTAGGAAGAATCTCTTCCTAGGAGGCACCTTATCAAAAACTTCATATGGAGAGGAACCTCACATGATTAGGAACTTTTATTAGAAGGACCACCACCTCGTTATAGGCAGAGATACATGCCTCAGATTATTTTCAATTGTTATTTTGTATTTGATATATACTGTATATATATATATATATATATATATATATATATATATTTATATATGTATATGTATATGTGTGTGTGTGTATATATATATATATATATATATATATATATATATATATATATTTATATAAATATATATATATATTAGGTCATCTATTCTTAAAGGGATTCTGTCATCCTTTTCACGCATATGGTTTCAGAGTTGAAAACATCCTTTTACTAAGTATATCTATATATATATATATATATATATATATATATATATATATATACGTATATATATATATATATATATATATATATATATTATATATATATATATATCTGTGTGTGTGCACATGTTAAAATATAAAAGAAAACCCGAAAGAACTTTTTGCATTTTAAACATAAAATTTATGAAATTATAAAGGTTTCTCCTTTTATGATTGACTGACAAGTTATTGAAATTATATCATTATACTTTACATAATTACCCTACAATATATTATAGCTATATAGTCATCTTAATCATTAATTATTGGCAAATTATAGATTGATATAGCACTCTATTGCACAATTAAAATACAATTTATGAAAATAATACACTTAGCTTTCATTACCTAAGTAAAGTATTAAGAATTAGTATGCAATTCTAATCAAATAAGAGTAATATACTTAAAATAGCTGATCCAATTATCTTATTTGCAATTAAAATGGCTCTAGAGAATTATTTACGCAACGGCCTCATAAAAGACCTTTAATAAAGGTCAAACCTTTCACTGTAAGGTCAAGTTCATTACCAATCTCTTTTGATAGTGGTTCCTCTTTATCGAGGTTTTCGGACACCTTTCTTCTTCATGAGACTCTCAAGACGATAAGCGCTTGAATGGTTAGAGCAAGAATCAGTGCAATGTTTTTCATTGAGGACTGTGGGCGAGTATGGCTGGTTACCCTTATTAATGCCAAAATGCGCACGTGCACGCACGCGTACTGTATGTAAATGCGCGTAAAACTTCGAGGAATATGTGTTGCTCAAATGGTTTATTGCAAACATATTAATATACTGTGTATAGTGTATATATATATAT
>NC_090734.1:152485860-152493360 GCF_036898095.1 Palaemon carinicauda
CCGGAACGGTACGATTTTCCTGTCTGGAGTAACACGAGTTCCATGTCCGGAACAACAGTCGTTCTATGTTGACTTTGAACTGGAAAATGTTTACAGATGAAAGCCAAATAATTAACAGATAACGACAGACGGAACTAAGATGACTTCTAATATCATACTTTTAGGTAAATAAAAGTATAATAGGAATTGCAAAATAATCTTTCGGGTTAGGAGGAGACCTAATCGTTCAATTTTCTCTGAAGTAACTACATTTGAAATGAGTAAAAACCACATTTTCTATAAGAACATCACACAGTCAACTAAAGATTATTTCATATATAAACTATTTTATATCAAATTTAAAAGAAAATTATTGTTATTCCGTCTTAGCCGTTAAAGACAATGTAGATATTCACATTGTTTTAACTAAAAAAAATAAGCAACGGAAAAAAATGAGCCGTAAACAGAGAGGGATCCAATGTAGTACTATCTCGCAGGTCACAGTTCCCAACACCTTACTAGTGGTAGAAGCTCAACGGGTGCCTCGCTTGGCCAACATTACAGACTTATTTGATAAGAAAAAAACTATTTATAATTCATAAATAGCTGTAATGATAATTAAGATTAACGGCAACTAAATTCATAAATATTATCCTTTATATAAAACATAAATTTAACAAAAAGAATAATAAATATTGCATAAAATCATGAAGCTTGTTGATATGGAAAAGATTTTCTGGGCAGTACAGGCAACCAACCAACCCCTATAATTTATTCATCTCTATTATTTCAAACTAGTTATTTTTGGTGTTTCAAACACTAATAATTATTAAAATACTCTTTCCTTAGAGACCCTGATATGGGAGTATTTGTAAGAGCCAGTTCGGTATTAGCAAGACACGGGCTCTTGCATTTGCAGCCAGTAAACACGTATGAGTCTAGCTCTAGTTCCCATCATTTAAGTTTATTCATTAAATATAACTCAAATTTTCCCCTACTTCCTTTCCTTCATGGACTTATCTTTAAAACCTAATACCAATTACATTTCGTATATCAAAATAAACAAATTATCCATTACTATATGAAATAAAGATATTTAGCATCTAAAGTATATTTCACAACCTTATGAAAAAAAAATTTTGATTACGTTACATGCAAAAGATCATATATTCACACCCGACCAAAGCCAATTAATTTCAGTCGAGCCTGTAATTGAAGGCACTGCCAGGTGAATTAATGCAGGTCAAACCCCTCCCCCCTACGGCCTTCCTGCAGGTCCTTTCGAACACTAAAGGCTTCTCCAAGTATTATTATTTGGGTTGGTCTTTTCAAAGAGATCAAATTGAGGAATGGTTTCTGAATGACATTGCATGTTGCTTGATTTTCTCTCGTTAAATATATAATTATTGTGTGTTTATATATATTTTAATAATTATTAGTGTATGAAACACCAAAAATAACGAGTTTGAAATAGTAGAGATGAATCGATTATAGGGGTTGGTTGGTTGCCTGTACTGCCCAGAAAATCTTTTCCATATCAACAAGCTTCATGATTTTATGCAATGTTTATCATTCTTTTAGTTAATGGACCCATGTAACTGCGTGTAGACAGCCTTCCCTTACGCTTTAGGTCCTGCTATCTATTCTTCCTCTTCTGAGGTCCTTGCCTCCCTCCTTCGTTTACCTCTGTGGTCCTGCTATCTATTCTTCCTCATCTTGGGTCCTTGCCTCCCTCCTTCGTTTACCTCTGTGGTCCTGCTATCTATTCTTCCTCATCTTGGGTCCTTGCCTCCCTCCTTCTTTTACCTCTGTGGTCCTGCTATCTATTCTTCCTCTTCTGGGGTCCTTGCCTCCCTACTTCTTTTACCTCTGTGGTCTTGCTATCTATTCTTCCTCATCTGGGGTCCTTGCCTCCCTCCTTCGTTTACCTCTGTGGTCCTGCTATCTATTCTTCCTCATCTTGGGTCCTTGCCTCCCTCCTTCTTTTACCTCTGTGGTCCTGCTATCTATTCTTCCTCTTCTGGGGTCCTTGCCTCCCTACTTCTTTTACCTCTGTGGTCTTGCTATCTATTCTTCCTCATCTGGGGTCCTTGCCTCCCTCCTTCTTTTACCTCTGTGGTCCTGCTATCTATTCTTCCTCTTCTGGGGTCCTTGCCTCCCTACTTCTTTTACCTCTGTGGTCTTGCTATCTATTCTTCCTCATCTGGGGTCCTTGCCTCCCTCCTTCGTTTACCTCTGTGGTCCTGCTATCTATTCTTCCTCATCTTGGGTCCTTGCCTCCCTCCTTCTTTTACCTCTGTGGTCCTGCTATCTATTCTTCCTCTTCTGGGGTCCTTGCCTCCCTACTTCTTTTACCTCTGTGGTCTTGCTATCTATTCTTCCTCATCTGGGGTCCTTGCCTCCCTCCTTCTTTTACCTCTGTGGTCCTGCTATCTATTCTTCCTCTTCTGGGGTCCTTGCCTCCCTCCTTCTTTTACCTCTGTGGTCTTGCTATCTATTCTTCCTCATCTGGGGTCCTTGCCTCCCTCCTTCTTTTACCTCTGTGGTCCTGCTATCTATTCTTCCTCTTCTGGGGTCCTTGCCTCCCTACTTCTTTTACCTCTGTGGTCTTGCTATCTATTCTTCCTCATCTGGGGTCCTTGCCTCCCTCCTTCTTTTACCTCTGTGGTCCTGCTATCTATTCTTCCTCTTCTGGGGTCCTTGCCTCCCTACTTCTTTTACCTCTGTGGTCTTGCTATCTATTCTTCCTCATCTGGGGTCCTTGCCTCCCTCCTTCGTTTACCTCTGTGGTCCTGCTATCTATTCTTCCTCATCTTGGGTCCTTGCCTCCCTCCTTCTTTTACCTCTGTGGTCCTGCTATCTATTCTTCCTCTTCTGGGGTCCTTGCCTCCCTACTTCTTTTACCTCTGTGGTCCTGCTATCTATTCTTCCTCTTCTGGGGTCCTTGCCTCCCTACTTCTTTTACCTCTGTGGTCTTGCTATCTATTCTTCCTCATCTGGGGTCCTTGCCTCCCTCCTTCGTTTACCTCTGTGGTCCTGCTATCTATTCTTCCTCATCTTGGGTCCTTGCCTCCCTCCTTCTTTTACCTCTGTGGTCCTGCTATCTATTCTTCCTCTTCTGGGGTCCTTGCCTCCCTACTTCTTTTACCTCTGTGGTCCTGCTATCTATTCTTCCTCTTCTGGGGTCCTTGCCTCCCTACTTCTTTTACCTCTGTGGTCTTGCTATCTATTCTTCCTCATCTGGGGTCCTTGCCTCCCTCCTTCTTTTACCTCTGTGGTCCTGCTATCTATTCTTCCTCTTCTGGGGTCCTTGCCTCCCTACTTCTTTTACCTCTGTGGTCTTGCTATCTATTCTTCCTCATCTGGGGTCCTTGCCTCCCTCCTTCTTTTACCTCTGTGGTCCTGCTATCTATTCTTCCTCTTCTGGGGTCCTTGCCTCCCTACTTCTTTTACCTCTGTGGTCTTGCTATCTATTCTTCCTCATCTTGGGTCCTTGCCTCCCTCCTTCTTTTACCTCTGTGGTCCTGCTATCTATTCTTCCTCTTCTGGGGTCCTTGCCTCCCTACTTCTTTTACCTCTGTGGTCTTGCTATCTATTCTTCCTCATCTGGGGTCCTTGCCTCCCTCCTTCTTTTACCTCTGTGGTCCTGCTATCTATTCTTCCTCATCTGGGGTCCTTGCCTCCCTCCTTCTTTTACCTCTGTGGTCCTGCTATCTATTCTTCCTCTTCTGGGGTCCTTGCCTCCCTACTTCTTTTACCTCTGTGGTCTTGCTATCTATTCTTCCTCATCTGGGGTCCTTGCCTCCCTCCTTCTTTTACCTCTGTGGTCCTGCTATCTATTCTTCCTCTTCTGGGGTCCTTGCCTCCCTACTTCTTTTACCTCTGTGGTCTTGCTATCTATTCTTCCTCATCTGGGGTCCTTGCCTCCCTCCTTCTTTTACCTCTGTGGTCCTGCTATCTATTCTTCCTCTTCTGGGGTCCTTGCCTCCCTACTTCTTTTACCTCTGTGGTCTTGCTATCTATTCTTCCTCATCTGGGGTCCTTGCCTCCCTCCTTCTTTTACCTCTGTGGTCCTGCTATCTATTCTTCCTCTTCTGGGGTCCTTGCCTCCCTCCCTACTTCTTTTACCTCTGTGGTCTTGCTATCTATTCTTCCTCTTCTGGGGTCCTTGCCTCCCTCCTTCTTTTACCTCTGTGGTCTTGCTATCTATTCTTCCTCTTCTGGGGTCCTTGCCTCCCTCCTTCTTTTACCTCTGTGGTCTTGCTATCTATTCTTCCTCTTCTGGGGTCCTTGCCTCCCTCCTTCTTTTACCTCTGTGGTCTTGCTATCTATTCTTCCTCTTCTGGGGTCCTTGCCTCCCTCCTTCTTTTACCTCTGTGGTCTTGCTATCTATTCTTCCTCATCTGGGGTCCTTGCCTCCCTCCTTCTTTTACCTCTGTGGTCCTGCTATCTATTCTTCCTCTTCTGGGGTCCTTGCCTCCCTCCTTCTTTTACCTCTGTGGTCTTGCTATCTATTCTTCCTCTTCTGGGGTCCTTGCCTCCCTCCTTCTTTTACCTCTGTGGTCTTGCTATCTATTCTTCCTCTTCTGGGGTCCTTGCCTCCCTCCTTCTTTTACCTCTGTGGTCTTGCTATCTATTCTTCCTCTTCTGGGGTCCTTGCCTCCCTCCTTCGTTTACCTCTGTGGTCTTGCTATCTATTCTTCCTCTTCTGGGGTCCTTGCCTCCCTCCTTCTTTTACCTCTGTGGTCTTGCTATCTATTCTTCCTCTTCTGGGGTCCTTGCCTCCCTCCTTCGTTTACCTCTGTGGTCTTGCTATCTATTCTTCCTCTTCTGGGGTCCTTGCCTCCCTCCTTCTTTTACCTCTGTGGTCTTGCTATCTATTCTTCCTCTTCTGGGGTCCTTGCCTCCCTACTTCTTTTACCTCTGTGGTCTTGCTATCTATTCTTCCTCTTCTGGGGTCCTTGCCTCCCTCCTTCTTTTACCTCTGTGGTCTTGCTATCTATTCTTCCTCTTCTGGGGTCCTTGCCTCCCTACTTCTTTTACCTCTGTGATCTTGCTCTCTATACTTCCTTTACCTCAGAGACTATGCTATTTATTCCTCCATTGTTTTTGAGGTCTTGGTCTCCATCCTTCTTTTACCGCTGAGATCTTGGTTCTTCCTTTACCTCTGAAATGTGGCTATTTATCCTTTTTTTTTACCTCGGAGATCTTGCTATTTATCTTCCCTTTACGTATGAGGGGCTATCTATCTTTCCTACCCTCTGAGGTCCTTCTATGTATCTTTCCTTTACCTCTTACTTACTACTATCTATCTTTCCTCTACCTCTAGGTCCTGCTATGTATCTTTTCCTTTACCTCTGAGGTCCCAGTATTTATCTATCTTTCCTTTACCTCTGAGGTTCTGCTATCTATCTTTCCTTTACCTTGAGGTCCTGCTATCTTTCCTTTACCACTGAGTTCATGCTATTTACCTTTCCTCTACCTCTGAGGTCTTGCTATCTATCTTTCCCTTATCTCTGAGGTCCTGCTATTTTTCTTTACTTTACCTCTGAAGTCCTATCTACCTTTTCCATTACCTCTGATGTCTTGCTATCTATTCACCTTCGCATCTGAGGTCCTTGTCTCCATCTTTACTTTACGTCTGGGTTACTGCTGTTATCCCTTTCTTTCCCTCTGAGTACCTGCTCTCCAACCTCCCTTTTTCTCTAAGGACCTGCTATCACCCTTCCCTTTACCTCTTTAAGACTCTGCTCTCAATTTTTTGACATTTTGCGTCCAGATTTATGTTATTCCTCTGACCTAGATTCTGCTCTCCTTTTTCATTCTTTATCTCTCAGATCCTGCATTCTTTTTCGTCTGAGGTCCTTTCCACTCGGCATTCATCTCTGAGGCCTTTCTCTCCATTCTCAGATTCTCTCTCAATCCTTCCTTACAATTTGCGGTCCTTCTCCCCATCATTAACGTACTTCAGAGGCCTTAGTATCCCTCATCCAGCTCTCCTTACTTCCTTGACGTCCGGGATCCATTTTCCACCACATCTAAGATAATGCATCCAGTTAAACTTGGCTTGTTTTTTTTTAACAAGACAATATGATTCAACTTCAAGATTTTCACAAAGGTTAGACTGCTGGATGTGTTCATAATTGCGATTGGAAAAGGGAAGGTAGAGATGAAGGAGATAGACAGCTTTCTGAATAGTGATTGGAGTAAACGGGTATATAGTAAATGACAAACATCGATGCATCTACTTAGTAAAAGGATTCTTCTGAGAGTTTTTGATAAGTCTTTTCGATAATAATTAACTGTCTGTGATAATGTAGGTTGTGAATGCGACGGGATTGTCATTAGGACATTCAGTACTGATGAAAAGTGGAGATCAATGTATTATAGAGAAATCTTATGAGTGAAAGGTGAAGCGTTTTTTCACAAAGTTGCGAGAGATATAATGAACATTGAATAATTTTGAGTTAGCGTAAAGGTTCAAATTTCGGATTATGTGGCGGCTTTGGTAGAGATATTGATTTCGAAGTCTTACAGAAAAATTATCATTTTTATCAGAAAGGAGAACCAACAAGAGAAGTAATAAGCAATCAAAATAAAATATTTTAAGAACAACATTAATATATATATATATATATATATATATATATATATATATATATATATATATATATATATTATATATATATATATATATATATATCTTTCTGAGTGGGGATGCCCTAAACCAGGATTAATCCTGACCTTGAACATGGTGAAAAGGTTTGCGTATCGCCATAACTGCGAAACCATATTAGTCAGGGCCACCCATACTAGGATGGTTTGCAGTGAGCTATCAGACAAAAATCTCCCTCCATCACGAATTTGCATTCGCAAAATAACCCCAGACATTACAAAGGACATGTTTGAGGCCTTTGTCCTGCAGCCGGCTAGAAATGGCTGCATTTGTTATTGCTGATGTTGCTGTTATATATATATATATATATATATATATATATATATATATATATATATATATATATATATATATTATATATACATATATATATATATATATATATATATATATACATATATATATATATATATATATATATATATATATATATATATATATATTTATATACATATATATGTGTGTGTTTATATGTAAGTGCATGCATGCATTTATATATCTTAATTAACCAGGGAATGTCCCCTTCATAATCAAAAGTCTTTACCCCCTGACCCTGGGCAGGTTGCTACCTCAAGCATTTTTTCTTGACCCCTTTATGCCCATTTGCAATTGGGCAGCTGCTGGGTCTGCAGTGATCCATGATATATCGAACGTGAGCCGAGTGTCGTATCAATCAGCCACGTGCCCCACATAGACTAATTGCACCTTTTGTGCAAGATGTGCGTTGTTCTGCTCCTGAGAGGCTGGCGCAAGAAAATTCCTATTTTCCACTCTGCGACCTTCCTTATGTCATTATGCTGTGGTCTTGTTTGTGTGTGTGTGTGTGTGTTTGTCGGTGTGGGGAT
>NC_090734.1:152508360-152520860 GCF_036898095.1 Palaemon carinicauda
TATAACATGTACGATAGCTTTTCTCTGTGACATACCTTGCTTTGTTTGTCATTGAAAGCATAATGAAATCTATTATAAGGAGGGGTTATTGTGTGATAACTTTCTACCAGTTATTTTAACATCTTGCGGAATTATACATTGTTTATGGTGATACAAACTATGTGATCGAAGTTAATTATTCAATAACACCTTACCTGGCACATTTCCATGTTTATCCGTTAAATCTAAATTAATTAGTAATCATCGCTAAATCTAATTGATGCATTTCCGTGCTGTTATGGTATGTTTATTAACTAAATATACTTATATAAATTCACACATTGACAAAATTATTAGCCATAGCTTCAATAATTTTGTCAGTGAAATTGCTAGATTTCATTGATAAAGATTTTGAACATGTTATTTGGGTGCTATCGGATAGAAAGTGATTTCTTTCAATCTATTCAATATTAGGTTTTTTCATAGATGGATGGCAAAGTAAAGGAATGAGATTAATCAACAGGTACTTATTGGTTTTGGTAATGAATCAAAACTTAATATAAATTATTTTACCTGGAAAAATGACCTGTGCAATGTGAAGTAACTTAATATATTCTACTTTTATCCGTTTAACTTGAATCTTACAATTATCTGTTCTTGATATGGCTTCTTACAATTTTTAATCCTTAAAAAAGGCGGTCTACTGCTTCCTTAAGATTCAAGCCAATTAATTTCCCCCATCTGTCTAACCTGTAATTTTTTTGTCCTCTGCCACGAAGGACCACAGACCAAGTATGCCCCTAAGCTTTGAAAAATCCATATATATATGTGTGTGTATATATATATATATATATATATATATATATATATATATATATATATATATATATATATATATATATGTGTGTGTATATATATATCTATCTATCTATATATATATATATATATATATATATATATATATATATATATATATATATATATGCGTGTGTGTATATATATATATATTTATATATATATATATGTTTATATATATATATATATATATATATATATATATATATATATATATATATATATATATATATTTATATACACACACACACAGACACACACACACACATATATATATATATATATATATATATATATATATATATATATATATATGCGATACACTAATTGAGGGATTGTTTGAAAATATAATTTGAAAAATTACTTCTTTCTATTGTTTTTTTTTTTCATTTTCTTTCGCAATACATTTTTAAGTGTAATGTGTAATATTCTTTATTTATGTCTACCTGCTGAGCCATGAGCAGCCATTGCCTGGCCCTCCCTGGTCCTAACTTAATGAAGAGAGGGCCTTTAAGGTTTAAAGCTTTAGATGCCGCTCATGAATGCCACGGGCAAGGGACAGTGACATTGCCCTAGCAAGTAGGATAATGCCCTAGAGACTGATCATATATTCATATAATCAGCGCCCAAGCCCTTTCTCCACCCAACCTAAGAATAGGTAGGGCCAGGCAATGGCTACTGATGACCCAGCAGGTAGACCTTTAGGCCCCTCAAACCCCCATCCTTAGCTCACAAGGATTGTGAGGTTGCAGATACTAAAGGAACTAACGAGTTTGAGTGGGGCTTGAACCCCAGTCTGGCTATCACCAGACAGAGACATTACCAATAGGCGCTGATCATATGTACAGTATAGTTATATGGTCAGTTTCTAGGGCATTGTCACTATCCCTTATTTCTGCCATTCTTGAGTGGCCTTTAGCCCTTTGATACATAATTTCAGTAAATGAATAATAGGTTACATGCAGTTACTGTTAGTATAATACGTTACACAATTATATTTCTTGTAATTGCCATTGTGAAATTAATACGGGTAATAAAGTACTCCATACTTTTAGTCACATATTCCCTAGTAATACTAAGTATTACGTAACTTACACTATGAAAATAATGAGCATTGAAGAATTAATATCAGAAGTAATTAAGTATTACACGTAGTCATGTAATTGCAGATATGTTTTGTTAATGTAATTTACATTGTAGAATTTATATAATCACATTTTAAATATCTATTTGGTATTGTATAGTTACTTTGAAATAATTTCGAAGTAAATAATGTTACTAATTGATAGTTTGGAGGGTAATTATTTAGATATTCACTCAATTTTAAGATTTTTGTCATAATTACACTTGATTGATTCACATTGATTATTTCTCAACTAAGTCTTTGTCTTTTTCAGGTGGGCTATCTTGGATTATTGATGTACGTATAATGTTTCTATTTGCATCAACGTCATCGTTATTATTATTATCATCATTATCATATTCATTATCATTATTATTATTATTGTTGTCGTTGTTTTTGTTTTTGTTTTTTTAGGTATGATACTGAAGAGTTATAATTAAGACGATAGAGATAAGAGTAGGTATGTCCTTTCTTAAAATCATTACTGAAAATTTTAAGTAATGTATACTGTATAGCTGTTGATGAGAACCAGAGACAATAGGAATGTAATATCTGAAGGGATAATATTCTCAGCTTCTTACTTCTCAAACTATTGATGCATTGTTTGGAGTTTAGCCTGGAAAACAAGCTTGTTGCATATGCAGACGATGCTACTCTCTTTGCATCTATTCCATATTCTGAATGTAAACCTGTGGTTACTGAATCCATTAATGGTGATCTAACTAAACTTAGTGCATGGTGCAAATTATGGGGCATGAAGCTGATCCATAACAAAATTTTAAGGAAGAATGCAAGTAAAGTATGTCTAGAACAGCAGCTTCTCAAAATCCAGATCTTTTCATTGTCATTGTGTCTATATACGATTAATTTAGAATTCTAGGCGTGAGTGATTCTTGATTGCCAATATACGTTTGAAAAACTGGTCCGGTGTGTTTCATCTTGGCATATTGTAAAAAAAAAAAAAAAGGCTTTTGAAGAATTTTGGTTTTCAGTGTATCCTAAGGAATTGTTTTAATTCTTTCATTCTACTTGGTTTCGAGTATTATTCTCCTGTCTGGTCTTCCGCTGCTGATTCTCATCATAATTTATTGGACGAAAACTCGCTGTCCATTAAATTCCTTCTTTCTGATCTGGGTATTAACATATGACACTGCCATTCAGTTAGTTCGTTGTGCATATTACATAAGATTTTTCATAATTCTGACCATCCTTTGCATCCAGATCTTCCTAGATTGTACCATTCTACACGCAGTACTATAATCAGTTTCTTTTAATGAGACGCATTTGCACCGACTCGCAGCGGTCCCCTTTTAGCTCGGAAAAGTTTCCTGATCGCTGATTGGCTAGAATTATCTTGTCCAACCAATCAGCGATCAGGAAACTTTTCTGATCTAAAAGGGCACCGCTGCGAGTCGGTGCAAATCTGCCTCGCTAAAGAAATTGGCTATAGGTATTTAGTTACTTCTAAGTCTTGCCCTCTCCACCATAAGGCTCAACATTGCACAGCATTCTAAAAGTTTTATTCCAACTATGACCATATTATGAAATGATCTTCATATTTAGGCAGTTATATCAGTGGATTTTTCGAAATTCGAACTTGTTGCAAAATTTTTTCTAGTGAACAGATTGACATAAATGTAACTGATATATTACGACTGACATGTTTTAACTAATTTAACCAATCTTAATATATTTTACGAATTTTATTTTTATTATATCTCTTATATAGTCTGATCGTTTTTTTCTGTATTTCCATTTTGTATAGGATTGCATTACTTGGTGGACCCCATGGCCCTGCTGATAATAATAGTAAATATTATTATACATTCTATTCTTTATATAATCGAAGAGTAATGATGACTGACACTGATACATATTTGATATCAACATTAGCATCATTATATCTTTTGCTGATTCCGTATCATTAATTGTCTCATATCTTCATCATCCCCATCATCATTATCATCATTATTTCTGCGGCGAACCACTTACTCAATGGTTATTCATCTTAGCCAAAAGCCAAGTTCATAATATCGACCGGAGAATTAGTCTTGTCTCGCGAGACCCTCGAATTAAAAGACGTCAAAGATAATCTTTTCTGCGGAGAGTTATTAAGAGACTGGCTGAACTTGAAGGGCAATATAACATCTACCTCATTAACCTCCTTGTTATCTTTCCCTTTGTGCCAGGCCGTACGTCCGTCGGAACGTCTGTCCTCACTTCCATCAGTTAGAGGTTGGAAGAAGCTTCGCTTGGCATTGTCTGATAATCAAATAATAATTTTTATATATATATATATATATATATATATATATATATATATATATATATATATATATATATATATATATATATATATATATATATATATATATATAAAGGGAGAGGTTACATTTCACAATTCACCTCGGACTCCTAATGTTTGTGTATTTGTGTGATTCAGTAATAAACCACAGGGAAGTTTTTATGAAATTTGATAGAAGGGGACATGTAAATTTCAAGTTAATTAAAGCAACCTGAGGAGATCTGTAGATGTGCTCGGCTTATTTACTTCAAAAATGGATCGTCGAAAGTTTCATTACATTCTTCCAATTCATTCTAGAGATATCTTTGGTAACGAACACTTAGTCATGTACTGTTTGTTTACTTGTTTCCAGACCATCCAGAAACGTTGTTGTTATTATTATTATCATTATTATTATTATTATTATTATTATTATTATTATTAGTTATTATTATTATTGTCATTATTGTTATTATTGTTATTATTATTATTATTAATTATTATTATTGTCATTATTATTATTATTATTATTATTATTATTATTAGTTATTATTATTATTGTCATTATTGTTATTATTGTTATTATTAATTATTATTATTGTCATTATTATTATTATTATTATTATTATTATTATTATTATTATTATTATTATTATTAGCTAAGCTACAACCCTAGTTGGAAAAACAGGATGCTATAAAGCCCAATGGCTCCAACAGGGAAAAATAGCACAATGAGGAAAGGAAATAAGGAAATAGATAAACAATAAGAGAATTAATGTAAAATTGAATTGATATTCTTTAAAAACAGTAACAACATGAAAATAGACTTTTTTTATATAAACTATAAAAGAAACCAATGACAGCCTGTTCACCATGAAAACATTCGCTGCTAATCTACCAGAAATGCATCTACCTAATGGATTAACATTGCTAATTCTCCAATAAGGGCAAAATGAGCCTCATTTGGTAACAAACAACTTGGCAGCTAAGAAATCATCTGTCTTATGAAAAGCAAAAGGTAAATTTCATGTGGGTCCATACCTCTTTAAGCATCACCATCCAGTATATTTGTTTTTTGTTTCACGAGCCGAAAAGCTAAACTAGTTATTTTAACTTCAGAGAAACAGGAATGGGGGAAATTGAGTTTCTCATTGTTCTGCTTACTGTCAACACACCAGTCAAAAGGGTTGCCTTTTCTTTGGACATTGGGTAACAGAACCATCTGGTTTAAGCAAAGAAAGAAATGTTAAGTCAGCACCAAAGCGTGTAGATTTAAAGAAACATATTCCTGGTTTGTACCAAAAAAGTTTTCTTTTCTGTCAAATTTTATTTCTTTTCAGTTGAAGTTTATACTCTCAGAGCAACTTCTCATAGCTGAATATTGTTATTCCAAGTCAAATCTGACATGTTACTTTTCCAAAGACGACAAGCCCCCATTTTCTCGTCTATAATCATCATTAAACCAGAGTTTGTCTTTGATTCAGTATTTGAACATGCGAGAATGAATGTACTTATCGTTTATATTATCTAGATTATGATTCAAGAGGTCAGGCTCAACCCCCATTTTACAATTGTGTCCAATTCTGATGCAAATGGGCCATCAAAGAGTCATTCCAGTCATATATATATATATATATATATATATATATATATATATATATATATATATATATATATATATATATATATATATATATATATATTTATATATACATATATATATATTTATATATGTGTGTATATATATATATATATATATATATATATATATATATATATATATATATATATATATATATATATATATATTTATATACAGTAAATATATGTACATATACTTACTGTATATGTATGTATGTTATATATACCACTCATTTTACTTTTTGCCTACACATACACTGAATATTCTGGCCTATTCTTTCCACGTAATCCTCTAACCTCATACACCTGACAACACTGAGATTACTTTGACATAAAAATAGTGGATAAGATGTGGCTATAACATGTGCTATCTCAAGAAGTGTATGTTATAAGGGCAAACATCAGTGATAAAGACGTAAAAAACTTGAAATGGATTTGTCAATACTGAGTACATGAAGTCACTATGGCCAAGACAAATATATAAAAAATTGAGGAAGAATTGAAATTGGAGGACTTTTATATAAACGGACATGGAGAAAAAATAGCTGAATTGGAACGGCAAATTGCGGAACTCACAGCAAACACAGCAAATTCCACTCAGAGTACTGATCTAACTGATCTAACTGATAATCTAGCGATGAATATGGAATCAATTAAGTTAACATTTTAAATACTGAAGGACCCAAAACAAGGGAAAATGACATATGCTGACAAAGTTAAGGAAAAAAAAGTCTACGAGTGATTAAATCTACGGAAAAAATTTTGGTTGAACATGCACTGAAAGACATTCCAATTCTTAATACGAGGTCAACTGCAAAGGGAAATGTTGTTATAAACTTTGCTGACGATAAGACCAGAGATGAAGCAGGAAACAAGATTCAAGTCATGGATAATAATGGCATGCAATGTATATAATGATGAAGATAAAGTATTAATTGCTTTGATTCAAAGGAATAGTTGTCTGGGCCATATTCAAAATATAGAAAAGAAGATAAGACTGGTATTCAAGGCAAGTGCTGCAGGTGGATCTACCCACTACTTGTTGAAACGTGATCCTGAAGTTCGGAAAGCTATTTCATGATAGGTATCACGTGATCACCTGCTATCACTTTCAAAGGTATTGACATTTAAAAAAAAAAATTGCAAGTTCAAGACTAATGATAAAGTGCGGGAAATGTTCAGAAAACCATTCCACAAAAGAATGTAATTGGCAATTAAACAAAATCAAATGACCACACAGTGAACTCAAGAAATTGCAAAGCTTATGATTTGAAATTGGAAAGACTAGCAGAAAATACTGACAATGAATACTTAGGACGTTATAAACTGTGGCTCTGTAAATTTACAATATGTTGGTAAGAATTAGTGCATGCAAATTGGAAAATCTTATTCGTCATATGAACCATTAAACAGAGGGTTACCTCAGTGGATTGTACTGGGCCCAATCTTACTCTGTATCTAAACTATCGGTCTGTCAAAAATACTACAAAGGCTTAGAGTGAAGTTCAAACTATTTGCAGATGAGCTACTGAAACTCTAAACTGAACTCTTGCCAGTGACAATGAAACAACCCAAGTTAAGATAAAATAAAAATGAGTTTTGGTAGTTGGAAAGAAAAACTGCCCCAGAAACTTGGGTTATATTAAAATAAACATGAATAATAACTTCGCCCCGATATTTAGTAAAAGTTCGCGATCTAGGAGTATCTCTTGACTGTTACCTGGCTTTCAAGGATCAAATAAATAATGTCGTAAAAACCGTCCTTCTCGTCTTAGAAACCTTGCTTTTAGAAGAAAGTACCTGGATGAACATTCTCTAAAGAAACTTGTGATGAACTATGTTATTTCTAGATTGAGTTCTGTAATTTCATCAACTACATTTTACCGAAAAGTGCAACTTGAGAAATTACAAAATATGATAAACAGAGGAGCAAGACTGATAAAAGATGCCCCACCGCGAGAAAGGATCACTCTTAGGCTAATTGATTTACACTGGCTGCCTATTAAAGCAAGAATTGAGTTTAAAATATGTGCAATAATCCATCAAGTTACCAGAACCAGACGTCCTAAACATCTAAGAGAATTGCTACATATTCCGCAGCAAATAAATAGTTTTCACACTAGAATAGTTACAGATGGTTTCAACTTATTCGATCCTAGATATTATATGTCAACTGTAAATTCTAGAGCCTTCAGATATGCGGCAACGAGACTATACGATAAGATCCCAATAGACACTCGAAAGACAAGATATTAAGCCTTTGGAGAGGAAACTGAAGACTTTCTTGTTCTCGAAGTGCTTCGATAATGTGGACCTAATAGTAAACGAGCAATATGCAATGTGAAATGCTGAATGCGTTGGAATGCATACGATAGAAGATGGAATTACTGTGTAGGTTTCGTAGACTACGAGTAGGGTTCCCCTGCTGTATGGTATCAGAAAAGCAGTCCTTAAAGTAAGTAAAAGTAAACGATTCTTCTCGGGGTTAACTACTGCAATGTAATTGTTCAGTGGCTACTTTCTTCTTGGTATGGGTAGAAGAGACTTTACCTATGGTAAACAGCTCATCTAAGAGAAGGACACTCCAAAATTAAACCATTGTTCTCTAGTCTTAGGTAGTGCCATAGCCTATGTATCATGGTCTTCCACTGTTTTATGGTAGAGTTCTCTTGCTTGAAGTTACACTCGGGCACACTATTCTATATGTCTTCCTCTTTTTTTAAAGTTTTTATATTTTATATATGAAAGGTCTATTTTAATGTTAATATTTTTAAAAAATTTTATTTTAATTTTTCATTTCTTCTCCTGTGGTTTATTTATTTCCTTGTTTTCTTTCATCACTGAGATATTTTCCCTGTTGGAGCCCGTAGGCTTATGGCATCCTGCTTTTTTACCTAGGGTTGTATCTTGGCAAGTAATAAGAGAAAAGATAATTAATATATACATATATATATATATGTATATATATATATATATATATATATATATATATATATATATATATATATATATATATATATATATATATTATATATATTACAATCTTACAATTGTATGACACATTAGGGACAAACTATTCAGTTTAAATTACTATCAAACCATTGCCCCCTTGTCGTAATCGGACTGAATGTTCTTGGAGTATACGATACACTGATTATATTTCGATCGTTCATTCGTTCTCATTAACTGCCCTGTTAATCTATATGCTAAAAGTGTATGTCCAGAATGCCACATTCCTTATTAGGCAGACATGCATGATTGATGTGTCTTTGTCAATCTGGTGTATATATTAACTTGTATATGTTTGTAAGTGGTATGTGGGGGCGAATCTTGTTTCTTTCTTTTCATGGATTCTACAGTATGAGTATCCTGTCGAAAAACTGAATCATATATATATATATATATATATATATATATATATATATATATATATATATATATATATATATATATATATGTATGTATGTATATATATATATGTATATATATATATATACTGTATATATATATATATATATATATATATATATATATATATATATATATATATATATATATATATATATATATATATATATATATATATCAGTACGTATTCTTCGAAAACATTCCTGACATCACCATAAATCTGATATATATATATATGTATATATATATATATATATATATATATATATATATATATATATATATATATATATATATATATATATCAGATTTATGTCGGTGAAGTCAGGTATGACTTCGAAGAATACGTAACATAAGAACGGACATTTTAGACTTAAGAATTTTTAAAGAATGCGTATCGTGAAGAATCTGAATGTATTGGCGTTTCCATTCATAACTTAGCCTAATATAACACCAGTGTCTTATATTCCATTGAAAAACAGCAACTATTGCATGCATGCACGAACAAACGCAGTCTGATTTTCTTTTTATAAGAAATGGGTAATTTTAGTATCATGACGTGCACACATTGATAACTGTCACATGACGTAAATGAATATAAGCCTATTGTATTGGATTTAATTGTCTCGCTTAAATAACACCAATACCTGATGAAAGGGATTGAATAGCCTTCAATAGTACGTTTGACAGAGAAGTTCACAGACGCACACATTTGCGGGAAGGATTTAATAATCTTTATTTCACAAAGTGTGATACTTTAATAGATGTATTTTATTAGTTAATTACACAGTAATATTGTGAATGAATAATCAAATTAGGTTATTTTGCAGTTTAAATATGTATTTGTAGATAATTTTTTATGAAATTTACTTAAATAGGAAGACCAGGCCTACATGGCTGAGGACTGTGTACCGTGAAGTAGATGATGAATGGAGAAGTATTGAATTTAAAAGCTCAAGATAGAGACACCTGGTGAAATCTAACTGAGGCCCTTTGCGTCAATAGGCGTAGGAGGAGATGAAGATGATGATGATGAACATTGTTTAACAGACTATACTTTCATTAATTAATTACATATACTTAGATAACGATTTGAAACATTCTAATGACTCGGTAACAATCTCTCTCTCTCTCTCTCTCTCTCTCTCTCTCTCTCTCTCTCTCTCTCTCTCTCTCTCTCTCTCTCTCTCTCTCTTGACACAGACAACCACCAAAGTGTGTAGCCTCTTTTAAAGGGTTGAAATTTCTTGATTGCATTGGCTATATCTATGCATATTAACGACCTTATTGTTTTTTGTTTTGTTTTTTTCTAAGTGGGCGTCACCCACTCATGCCACAGTGTATCTGAGATAATGCGAGGTTGAAACCAGTTTCCCCTCTCGAGTGGGTTTGTCTTTGAGACAGAACTCTCTCTCTCTCTCTCTCTCTCTCTCTCTCTCTCTCTCTCTCTCTCTCTCTCTCTCTCTCTCTCTCTCTCTCTCTCTCTGCAAAAGACTTTGACGCATAATAAATACAAGCTCGCTCTTCCTCTGTCTCCCTTTCGTATAATAATCTTTGACTCTTGGCAAGACACGGCAGAAGAACTAGTGTCCTCCGACAACGAAACATCGGAAAGATAAAAAGAAAAAAATTATGTGTATATATATACTGTATATATATATATATGTATATATATATATATATATATATATATATATATATATATTTGAATATATGTATTTATGTACAATATGTATATACTATATATACACATTATATATTCGTATATGTATATATACATATATAATATATATACAGTATATTTATATATATATATACATATATACTGTATATACCGTATATATATGTGTGTGTCTGTGTGTATGTATGTGTGTGTAGAGAGAGAGAGAGAGAGAGAGAGAGAGAGAGAGAGAGAGAGAGAGAGAGAGAGAGAGAGAGAGAGATCTCCAGGATAGACATTGATTCCCAAATTGCAGTTCTCCATCTCATGTTGTGCCTCGGTCCATCACAGCCTTAATGTAGGTAACAGTGGCTCTGAATTATGTAATGATGCCACGCACCGCTCCGTAATGTAATTGACACGTGATAGTGAGGTGATATGCGCCAGGAAATGTAATGTAATTCGGTAATTCGATTTAGCTGATAAGAGATTGAGTAATCTCTTAAAATGGATGTGTAATTGTCTCATACATTTTTGGGAACACTTATTTGTGAAGTTTCACCTCTTCATTTGAATAAATGTGAGTGGGGATACATCAATGTGGTAAAATGATTTGTTTATTATCATGATCATCAAAGCTATACTAGTCACGGACACTCATACTAGGAAGGTTTGCTGTGAGCGATCAGACAATATTCTCCCACCATCACCATTTAGGAGTGGCCATCGTGAGGATAAAACTTGGCCAAACCCCATACTTGAATAAAAACATGTCTGAGACCTTTGCCATACAGTGGACTATAAACGGCTGCATTTGATGTTGTTGTTGTGGTTAGGTTCGCTTTTTCTTGATTTGTGATTGTATTATTGATATTGTAAATCGGTAGTTATTAATCCGTTTGATTGTGTGTTGTACATGCGGGGTCCTTTCTTGTTTATTCATGTTATTGTCTTGAGAATGTTGGGTATTAAATTATATTTATATGGTGAATGCGTCGAGTGTTCATAAAGATATTTTTAATGTTCAATCTTGATTAATACCGATATTATTCATCTTTCAATGGTGAATAGACGGTAATAAAAACAACTTTCAATGTGTTGAAAATGCATTTATTGTATATTTTATTTCATGTGCTCCGAGTAATAGAATGAGTATTCTTTTCTTTTCCAAATCACACGAAAGATCTTCAAGTCTTATGAACTTTCAAGGGGCAGAGAATTGCTTGATTATAATATATTAGGCACGCAAACAAGCTTCAAGTCGTCTTTGCTTTTAAAGTGCCGACCTTGGTTTTTGAAAATATACGGTCCACTCCAAGATACAAGAGGGAAAATTGCTCATATTACTCAGGAGTAAAGGAAAGAAAATATCGAAGGATACTCCAAAATCAGCCATTGTTCTCCAGTCTTGGGTAGTGCCAAAGCCTGTGTACCATGGTCTTCCACTGTCTTGGATTAGAGTTCTCTTGCTTGAGGGTACACTCGGGCACACTGTTCTTATTTATCTTACTCTTGTATTTTGGAAGTTTTTATATTTTTTATATGAAAGA
>NC_090734.1:152552771-152555271 GCF_036898095.1 Palaemon carinicauda
TTTGCCCCATGCAATAATTTTAATTAGATCTGCTACTAGATTAGGGGAACGCATAAAAACACTTAGGATATAGAATTGATCAATGAGAGTAGCATCATCTGCATAAGCAACAACCTAGTTTTCTAGAATAACAACATACCAAATTTACATTATAAACGTTTAATTGTGGAAGAAAATTACACCGAGAAAAATATGAGATTGCCTTCCTGCATTCATTATAGTTGCCCATCAACAAATACTCATAGTAATCTCTTAGCTAAACTTTCCAGAATAATAATATTATCTAAATTTGAAAACAAGTGACTTCTGACAAATATGTCATTAGTACAACTTCGATCAACATCTATTATTTTATCTTCGTGACCAGATCCAAGGGGTTTCTGAATGACATTGGAAATAACAAGATTTTCCACAAGCAGTAAGACCCTAGCGAAGGGCAAACTCCATGCTAGGGAACAGACATACAAATACGGAACTTTTACTAACACAGAGTAAAAACTTTTTGTAGCTAATATCGGAGTCATGGAAATTGAGCAGTACTCGTCAAAAGCTACTATAGCAATATTTATTCAATGAAAAGGAACTAATCTTATGATAAAAAAAATCACGCATAAATAGAGAGATACTATAATGAATTATCTTTATCAACACATCAATTTTACTTAAACATTACAATCACTAGCATCATCCCCATAGTCATCATCTTCGTTAACTACAGATGTCACCATTACTATCAGACCAACATCACCCTCTCCCTCGTCATCACCATCTAAATCAACATCAAATTACACACCATCCTCACCATCAATGTCAGCCTCCTCCTTCTCATCCTCCTCTCAACATCACCACCTTTACCTTTATCCTCTCATCCTCCACGTGGCTTGATTCCCCTCAACACCCCCCCCCCCTCCCTCTCCCAGTGGGAGATCCCAGCAGCATCCTCTCATCTCCTCCCATGTTTTCTTAACGAGAAATCTAGGCGCAATACACAATACCCTTTCCTCAAGTACCTTGCATCTCCGCCACCCCTTCTTCCCCTCTTCTTTATATTTTTCCCCTCATGATTCCCTCTCCTTTCCCTCCTTTTATACTGCCTTTTTCCCCTCTCCATCTTGCAGCACTTCCACTCCCTTCCTTTATTTTTCCTTTCTCCCTTCATCCTTTCCCTTCCACCAAACCTGCTGCAGTAGCAGCCTCTTCTCGTTTCGAGTGGTCACCCTACACCTGTCCTCTCTCTCTCTCTCTCTCTCTCTCTCTCTCTCTCTCTCTCTCTCTCTCTCTCTCTCTCTCTCTCTCTCTCTCTGAAACGCGGCGTTCCACCTACTTTCGTCAACTTTCCACAAAGCTTCGTCCCCTAGGGCCGTCTTTCACCACCTCCCTTCTGATCGGACGGAGAGAGAGAGAGTGATATTGATTATACCTGGGCCATGCGTATGAATGCACAGGGGCAAGTTGCGTACCTATAGCGGGGCCTCTTTCTTGTATGCGTAAACGCTTACTTCATTGCAGGTAGGGAGAGTGAACGTTGCTCCGAGCTGAAACGTAAGTCTCTTTAGAGAGAATAGTTTTTAGATGTATATATGATTAGATTAATCAAAGCGGGTTTATTAGGTCGTAGGGGTATTTCAGTTCCACCTTGCGCGAACAGAAATATGATTATTTTAGTTCACGTAATGAAAGCTGAATTCGGTAAAAATTAAAATAAACTCTCTATGAGACCATTAGAAGATTATTAGATGGCCAAAATAAGCGGTAACAAAACTAACAACAATAATAATGTTCGCTACTCCCGCTCAACTTATAACACCAAAGTAAAGGGCTGGCAATCACGTGATATAATGTATTATTTATGCAATTCTAGTTACACATTTGAATAAAATCAAGAATACAAAAATTCATAATTTCCTTAAAAGTTTTCCATAGAAATTGCGTCACAAAAGTGACGGTTATGTAAAAAACTGTCTTTTCTTCAATTAGCTTGTTCCTCAAAGACTTTTAAAAAGTGATTGAAATAAGAGAATTTCTTGTCTTTTTTAATTATTATTATTATTATTATTATTATTATTATTATTATTATTATTATTATCCAACCTACAACCCTAGTTGGAAAAGCAAAGTGCTATAAGCCCAAGGGCTCCAACAGGGAAAAATAGCCCAGTGAGGAAAGGAAATAAGGAAATAAATAAATGATGAGAATAAATTAACAATATATCATTCTAAAATCAGTAATAGCGTCAAAACAGATATATCCTATATAAACTATTAACAACGTCAAAAACAGATATGTCATATATAAACTATAAAAAGACTCAAGTCAGCCTGGTCAACATATAAACATTTGCTGCAACTTTGAACTTTTGAAGATCTACTGATTCAACTACCCGATTAGGAAGATCATTCCACACCTAAGTCACAGCTGGAATAAAACTTCTAGAATACTGTGTAGTATTGAGCCTCATAATGGAGAAGGCCTGACTATTAGAACTGCCTGCCTAGTATT
>NC_090734.1:152565271-152572771 GCF_036898095.1 Palaemon carinicauda
TAAGCATGGGATGGAGAGCATTTGGAACAAAATGAGATTATGAAAAGTAAAATGCCACTTTTTCTAAAAAGAAAAGTATTTAATACGATGCTCCTACCAGTATTACCTAATACATTAGAAACTTGGAGCTATTTACAACTCAAAGAGCTATGGAAAGATTAATGATGGGATTAACACTAAGAGTTAGAAAAAGAGCAACATGGATACAAAAGCGAGCTAAAGTAAAGGATATTCTAACATATTGTAAGAAAAAGAAATATATTTGGACAGGACATATAATGAAAATAACAGACAATAGATGGACATTAAGAATAACAGAATGGGTCCCTAGATATTGTAAAATAAGCAAAGGAAGGAAGAGAAGACGATGGATTGACGAACTAAGAAAGCTTGGGGGTGGGGATTGGCTCAGAAAGACCATGAACACACGCAGGTGGATGGACATGTCTGAGGTCTTTATTCTGCGTGGACTGATAATGGCTGATGATATATATATATATACATATATATATATATATATATATATATATATATATATATACATACAGTATATATATACACATATATATATCATACATATATATATATACATATATATATCATACATATATATATATATATATATATATATATATATATATATATATAATGAATATATATATATATATATATCTATATATATATACATATATATATACAGTATATATATAGATATATATATATATATATATATATATATATATATATATATATATACAGTATATATATATATATATATATATATATATATATATATATATATATATATGTATATATATATAGATGGAAGGCGAACGAAAGCAGAAACTCCAGCATTTTGAGCTATATTTATTCAAGATATTACCAAATTTTCAGTGAATCATATCGGATACATTCTATTCCAATATCACGGCTAAAATCATGAACATAAATTGTAACACATTAATTGATAAAATATTCAAAATCCAATCTAACGGTACAAGAATGATAATGAAAAAAAAATTCTAAACGATCTACAAAACACTTAAAAATTTTTATAACGGAACTAGCATACATAATAATCTATCTAATTACATAGACAAAAGGAAAGAGCAAAACATATACCACAACACAAGCACGGATCATACTCAGTAAAGTTAAGTCCTAGACTGAAAATTAAGTTAAGCTGATCCAATAACAATTTGCCTACGCTAAACATTTAGGGTAATGAACTGTTATGCAATATGTAAAGCAGATTTCATCATCATCATCTCCTCCTACGCTTAATGACGCAAAGGACCTCGATTAGATTTCGCCAGTCGTCTCTATCTTGAGCTTTTAATTCAATACTTCTCCATTCATCATCTCCTACTTCGCGCTTCATGGTCCTCAGCCATGTAGGGCTAGGTCTTCCAACTCTTCTAGTGCCTTGTGGAGCCCAGCTGATCGTTTGGTGAACTAATCTCTCTTCGGGAGTGTGAAGAGCATACCCAAACCATCTCCATCTACCCCTCATCATGATCTCATCCACATATGGCACTTGATTAATCTCTCTTATAGTTTCATTTCTAATCCTGTCCTGCCATTTAACTCCCAATAGCCTTCTGAGGGCTTTGTTCTCAAATCTACTATATCTATTGGAGATTGTTTCATTGTCATGCCACGACTCATGTCCATAAAGTAACACCGATCTCACTAAACTGATATATAGTTTGATTTTTATATGTAATTTCAGGCGATTTAATTTCCAAATTGTACTTAACCTAGCCATTGTCTGATTTGGTTTTATCAATCTTTCACCATACTCTAATTCTAAAGATCCTGTATTGGAGATCATTGTCCCTAAATACTTAATAAATCTACCTCATTAATCCTTTCTACTTCCAACGATATTTCATCTTTCATTGCATACTCTATTCTCATCATCTCTGTCTTTCTTCTATTTATCTTCACCCCAAACTCGTGTAATATTTCATGCAATCTGTTAAGCAAGCATTGCAAATCCTGCGGTGTTCTGCTAACAAGGACAGCATCATCAGCATACTCTAGATATGCTAAATTTCTATCACCAATCCAGTCCAATCCTTCTCCACCATCTCTGACTGTTCTACGCATTACAAAATCCATGAGGAGGATAAACAACATAGGTGACACCACATTCCCTTGGAGTACTCCACTGTTTACAGAAAATTTTATTGACAAGACTCCATTAACATTAACTTAGCACTTGCTATGCTCATGAGCAGACTTAATCAATTATCGAAGGCTTTTTCAGAGTTAGTTGAGTGATTTAGAATTGAAGATAGTTGTTTAATATAAAGTTCTTGACACTTCATTCTCCATTTTATTAGGGTTGTGGTGGCTGATATGGTAACGTTCATGACAGGTGAGCGTCAGACTGCGGTTAAGTTACGCTCAAAACTCGTTAGTTCCTTTGGTCGTTGCAACCTCACCATCCTTGTGAGCTAAGGATGAGGTGTTTGGGGGAGCCTATCGGTCTATCTGCTGAGTCATCAGCAGCCATTGCCTGGCTCTCCTTCGACATAGCTTGGATAGAGAACGGGCTTGGGCGCTGATCATATATATGTTTAAATGATCATTCTCTAGAGCGTTTTCCAGTTCGATAGGTCATTGTCCCATGCCTGTCATTCATGAGCAGACTGTAAACCTTTAAATCTGTCGTATTTATTTTTCTTATAATCGGTATACTATTTACTTTAAGAAATCTTTATATATTATAAAAAGAAGAATCAATTAAAACGAGTTGAAAATAAAACCATAAGAAAGTTCCTAGCTTTATGTTGGTTTTAGGTATGCTGACAGGTTCTTTTGAGATATTCCAGTATATTTAGATAAGAAGAGAATTATCGCCTGCTATCAGTTTATCACCCCTTTAAAGCCGCATCTATTAAAAGGAAGTCTTAATTCCACCAAAAAAAAAAAAAAAATGTGGGTCGTGTTTGGCATATCTGATATAATCAGATTATTATCGGTTTAAATATCTTACTTTAGTGAATAAGATATAGTTATTAAAAATGTTATAAGTGTATATATATATATATATATATATATATATATATATATATATACAGTATATATTTATATATATACATATATAAATATATACAGTATATATACATACATATATATATATATATATATATATATATATATATATATATGTATATATATATATATATATATATATATATATATATATACATATATATATAATAGAAATAACAAGTTATAAATCATTTATTTTTTGTTCATTTAGGGCATGTTCTAGAAGTTATATTAAGCTCTCATAAGTTTTTTTGATCTGAACATACATATTGCGTCATGCAGAGCAATTCTTATTCCAGGATGAAGGAATCCCATTCCTGGATATGAGCGAATTGCATTCAATGATGAATGAATCCCATTCCAGAATATAAACGAATCACATTCCAGGATGAACAAATCCCATTCGAGGATATGAACTAATCTCATTCCAGGAGGAATGAATCTCATTCTAAGATGAAAGAATCCAATTGTAGGGTATGAACGAATCGTATTCCAGGATGATCGAATCTCATTCCAGGATGAACAACTTCCCTTCCAGACTATGAACGAATCCCATTCTAGAATGAACAACTCCCATTTTAGGATATGAACAGATCTCTGTCCTGGATGAACAACTCCCATTCCAGGAAATGAACAAATCGCATTCCAAGAGATGACCAAATCTCATTCCAGAATATTAACGAATCCCATTCCAGGATGAACAACACTACATTCAAGGATATGAACTAATATCATTCCAAGCTAAACAACTCCCATTCCAGTTTATTAACGAATCTCATTCCAGGATGAACAACTACCCTTCCAGGATAAGAAAGAATCGCATTCCAGGATGAACTAATCTCATTCCTGGATGAAAAACTCCAATTCCAAGATATGAACGAATCTCATTCCAGGATGAACAACTACCCTTCCAGGATATGAACAAATCGCATTCCAGGATATGAACGAATCTAATTCTAGGATGAATAACTCCCATTCCAGGATATGAACGAATCTCATTCCAGGATAAACAACTTTCATTCCAGGTATTCATCGAATTGCATTCGGGAATATGAACGAATCTAATTCTAGGATCAATGAATACAATTCTAGGATATGAACGAATCTCATTCCAGGATGAACACCTCGCATTCCAGGATATGAACGAATTGCATTCCAGGATAAGAACGAATTGCATTCCAGGGTGTACTAATCTCGCTCCTGGATAAACAACTCGCATTCCACGATATGAACGAATCTTACTTAAGGATATGAACGAATTTAATTCCAGGATATAAACGAATCTCATTCCAGGAAGCATGAATCTCATTCCTTGATAAACGAGTCCAATTGTAGGATATTAACGAATCTCTTTCCAGGATAAACAACTCCCATTACAGGATATGAAAAAATAGCATTCCAGGACCAACAAATCTTATTCCAAGATATGAACGAATATCATTCCAAGATGAACAATTCTTATTTGAGGATGTAAGTAAATCGCATTCCAGGAAGAACTAATTTCATTCCAGGATAAACAACTCCCTTTCCAGGAGATGAATAAATTTCATTCCTGGATGAACGAATCTCAACCCTGGATGAAATAATCTTACTAGGATGACCAAATCCCATTCCAAGATATGAACGAATTTCATTCCTGGGTGAACGAATCTCATCCCAGTACATGAACGAATCTCATTCCAGGATGAAGAAATCCGATTCCAGGACATGAATAAACCCCATTCCAGGATATGAACAAATTTCATTCCAGAATGAACAACTCTCATTCCACGATATGAACGAATCTCATTCCAGGATGAACAAATCCCATTCCAGTATATGAAAGAAATTCAATCCTGGATGAACGAATTTCATTCCAGCATATGAACAAATCTCATTCAAGGATGAACAATTCCTATTCCAGGATATGAAGGAATCGCACTCCAGGATGAGCGAATCTAATTCCTGGATGAATGAATATCATTCCAGGATGAACAACTCCCATTCCAGAATATGAGCGAATCTCATTCCACGATGAATAGCTCCCATTCCATGAAATGAACGAATCTCATTCCAGGATGAACATATCCCATTTCAGGATATGAAAAAATCTCATTCCATGAAATGAAGTTTCCATACAAAGATGAACAAAATGTCGTTTTATTTTCAACAAAATGTTTCGAGGTGGTCGAAGATACGGGTTAGGGAGGATGTATCTTAAATTTTATAAATATACTACCATTATTACCTCCGCCAATGAAGTTGGAAGGAGGTTATGTCTTACCCCTTGTCCGTGTGTTTGTGTGTAAGATTGTTTGTTTGTGAACAGCTTCCTGGCCTGGATTTTAATCGTAGAGTAATGAAACTTGCAGGGGTTAACTGGTATGTAAAAAGCTGGAAATGATTATATTTTGAAAGGTAAAGATTAAAGGTCAAGGTTACGGTAAGCAAAATGGCCAATTCACTTAATCAGCCATAAGTTTGGGCATCGTTATCAGGAGACTTCAAACTTGGTTCATATTTGAGTGTATGAAAATCCACGCCAATTGATACATTAAATTCAAAGGTCAAATTTCGGTCATCAACCACACGGCACAATTTTAATCGTAAAGTAATAAAACTTGCAGGGATTTTTAAACTTTTGTAAAGAGCTGGGAATGATCAATTGATTCTAAGAAAGGCACGCTGGTTTCGAGAAATAAGCTGCCGTGGCGGAGTGCTTTTCTAGTTATTATTATTATTATTATTATTATTATTATTATTATCATTATTATTATTATTACTAGCTAAACTACAATCCTATTTGGAAAAGCAGAATGCTTTAAGCCCAAGAGCTCCAATAGGGAAAAATAGAACAGTGAGGTAAGGAAATTTGGAAATAAATAAACCGTAGGAAGAATAATAAAAATTAGAATAAAAAATTATGAGAACAGTAACAACACTAAAACAGATCTTTCTTATATAAACTATAAAAAGACACTTGTTTCAGTCTGTTCAACATAAAAAAAAATTTGCTGCAAGTTTGAACTTTTGAAGTTCCACCGATTCAACTACCCAATTTAGATGATCATTCCATAACTTGGTCACAGCTGGAATAAAACTTCTAAAATACTGGGTGATCATAAGCCCCATGAAGGAGAAGGCCTGACTATTAGAATTAACAGCATGGTTAGTATTACGAACAGGATGGAACTGTCCGGGAAGATCTGAATGTAAAGGATAGTAAAAATTATGAAAAATCTCATGCAACATGCAAAACGAACTAATTGACCGACGGTGCCAGAAAATAATATTTAGATTAGGAATAAGAAATTTAATAGACCGTAAGCTCCTGTCCTACAAATTAAGATGAGAATTTGTTGCTGAAGACCAGAAAGGAGAACAATACTCGAAACACGGTAAAATGAAAGAATTAAAACATTTCTTTAGAATAGACTGAAAATCTTGAAAGACTTTCTCAATAAGCCAATTTTTTGTGCAATTAAAGAAGACAGACCTGATGTGTTTCTCAAAAATAAATTTGTTGTCGAGAATCACACTTAATATTCTAAGAGTCATACAGAGTTAAAAACATCATCAATGCTGAGAACCAGATGTTGAGGAGCAACTGTCCTCAACCTACTTACAATCATACTTTGAGTTTTGTTTGGATTCAACTGCATGCCCCATCATATGGTAAGAAACCTATTATGGATCTTCTCTGATAATAATAATAATAATAATAATAATAATAATAATATGTAGTAAACTAATTTAACTAGGATCCTTTTTATTCTGATTAGCAATACCATATAATTTTTACTAATGGAATATTCAAACCACATAAATCTACTCAGAAAAGGTCATAGGAAAATGAATATATGAGACTTCTAGAATGCAGAATATCCATTAGAGTGTTGGTGGGCACAATTAACAAAAATGTTTTTGTACAAATGCCCTCGATAATAAATACATATTCAAAATTTTCAGGATAATCAATTAGAATGTAAACACACATCTATATATATATATATATATATATATATATATATATATATATATATATATATATATATATATATATATATATATATATATGGATAAATATAAACACAACATCGTGCTCAAATAGGAATAAATTTCGACCTCATACTTGAGATCGAACCCTAGCCCCTTCTAATGAACGGCCAGGTCGCTTCCAACCATGCCACGAGAAACCATAAAAGAAGTCGGAACCTAACAGCTAATCTGCAGTTCAGGATTTACCTGGCGAGACATATATATATAAATATAAATATAAATATATATATATATATATATATATATATATATATATATATATATATATATATACACTCACACACACACACACACACACACACATATATATATATATATATATATATATATATATATATATATATATATACACCTATATTATTTCCCTGCATACTGACATGCTGCCATACACGTACAATT
>NC_090734.1:152582771-152597771 GCF_036898095.1 Palaemon carinicauda
ATATTATACTGTATAAGGAATCTCAGTAACCAAAAAGTTAATAGTTATTATAGGCTTTCAGGTACAGTTGGACACAGGGATTCATGGCACACCACGCTCTGAGGAAGTGCGCCCTGTCACAACCTTACTGAACAGAGTAACCATACGGCCATTGCTTGGTGGCATTAATAATAGGCGGAAGTCTCCGATCAATAAGGACGTGACAGAGTGCAATTCCTCGGGCGAGGTGTGTCAGGATTTCCTGCGTCCAACTGTACATGACCTTACTAGATGCTGGTCTTCTCCATGAGGTCAAAATTGAAAGGCCGCACATGAATGGCAGAGGCAAGGGACAGTGACAAGGCCCTAGATATTGAACATGAATACATATGATCAACGCCAAAGCCCCCTCTCTACCCAAGCTTGGATCAGGGAGAGCCAGGCAATGGCTAATGGGGACTTCAACAGATAGACCTATAGGTTCCCTCAATCCACACTATTCCTAGCTCGCAAGGATAGCGAGGTTGGAGACATTACAAGAAACTATCGAGCTTGAGCGAGTCTCGATTCCGTCTAGCAGATCGATCGCCAGGCAGGGAAGTTTCCAATAGGCTACCACAACACAATGGAATATTTTGGATGGACTGATTGATGGGTGGATAAAAGAATATAACTTGACAATATGGCCGGTGTTGGGGATGGGGAAGGTATTCAATGTCGAAATTCTGTTGGGGGATACTCACTGCTATTGCGGCATCCTTACTTCCAGTCTCTGATGTTAATCGACGTTTACCATTCTGGAAAGAATCTTTAGATCATTCTACGCCAATCAAGGATAATCATTTTATTCTTGCATAATGAACACGAAACCCATAGCTTTCACAATTCCACGGTGCAATGGTTTTCTTACTTATGAACCAACCTTCTTCTATCCAGGTCTCAAATCGGGGCGCTGCTTTTTCTCTTTTTCCAGGATTATTCTGTTTTTTTTCTCTTCTTCCCGGTTCCTGAATTCTGATTTTTCTCTTCTTGGTTCCAGGGTTCTGCTTTTTCCTCTTCTTTCAGGTTTCTCCTTATTCTCTTCTTCCAGCTTCCAGGGTTCCGATTTTTCTCTTCTTCCAGGTTTCTCCTTTTTCACTTCTCTCGGATTCCAGGGTTCTGCTCTTTCTCTTCTTCCAGGTTTCTTCTTTTTTCCTTCTTCTAGCTTCCAGGGTTCCGATTTTTCTCTTCCAGTTTTTTCCTTTTTCTCTTCTTCCAGGATTCTGCTTTTTCTCTTCTTCCATGTTCCAGGATTCTGGTCATTCTATCTTTTAGGTTCAAGAGTTCTGCTTTTTCTCTTTTTCCAGATTCCAGGATTCTGATTTTTCTCTTCTTCCATGTTCCAGGTTCTGCTTTTTCTCTTCTTCCAAGATACAGGTTCTGCTTTTTCTCTTCTTCCAAGATACAGGTTCTGCTTTTTCTCTTCTTCCAAGATACAGGTTCTGCTTTTTCTCTTCTTCCAAGATACAGGTTCTGCTTTTTCTCTTCTTCCAAGATACAGGTTCTGCTTTTTCTCTTCTTCCAAGATACAGGTTCTGCTTTTTCTCTTCTTCCAAGATACAGGTTCTGCTTTTTCTCTTCTTCCAAGATACAGGTTCTGCTTTTTCTCTTCTTCCAAGATACAGGTTCTGCTTTTTCTCTTCTTCCAAGATACAGGTTCTGCTTTTTCTCTTCTTCCAAGATACAGGTTCTGCTTTTTCTCTTCTTCCAAGATACAGGTTCTGCTTTTTCTCTTCTTCCAAGATACAGGTTCTGCTTTTTCTCTTCTTCCAGGTTCCAGGGTTCTGCCTTTTCTCTTCATCTTTTAAATAATTCTGCCCTTACCGACCCTACACTACCTGCCTTTTTATCTTTCTTTCCCCTCTCCTTTTCGCCCTCGTCATTTTCTATTCCACAGAGGGATTCGGCTCTCTCTCTCTCTCTCTCTCTCTCTCTCTCTCTCTCTCTCTCTCTCTCTCTCTCTCTCTCTCTCTCTCTCTCCATATCATGCTTTTTATTCTGACTGAAAAACTAGGGAGGATGTTCATTTATCAAAAGACCCATCAAAATAGATATCTACAAAAAGCCTCTCTCTCTCTCTCTCTCTCTCTCTCTCTCTCTCTCTCTCTCTCTCTCTCTCTCTCTCTCTCTCTCTCTCTCTCTCTCTCGTGCAAGATCTTATCCTGGCTGTGGTGGCCGGTGTGGTAACGTCCCCGACTGGTGATCAACATACTGGGGTTCGAGTCCCCCTCAAACTCGTTAGTTCCTTTGGTCGGTGCAACCTCACCCTCCTTGGAAGCTAAGGATGGGGGGGGGGGGGGTTTGCGGAAACCTATCTGCTGAGTCATCAGCAGTCATTCCCTGGCCCTAATTGGTCCTAGCTTGGGTGGAGAGGGGGCTTGGACGCTGATCATATGTATATATGGTCAGTTTCTAGGACATTGTCCTGCTTGCCTCTGCCATTCATGAGTGGTCTTTAAACCTTTCAAGGATATCGAACGTTATTATTTCATCGGTACATTGGTCAATATAGATGTTTGAGGCACTTTTTAATAACTATTTCCCAACACAATTATTTCCTCCCTCTCTTACTACTGTACCTGTGTTTTCGTTAAAGGAAAATTTGTATTGCATTCGCTGATGATAAAAAATCCATTTTAAACGTAGGTGCTCCAGCACACACACACACACACACACACACATATATCTATATATATATCTATCTATCTATCTATATATATATATATATATACATATATATATATACACACACACACACTCATATATATATATATATATATATACACACACATATATATATTATATATATATATATATATATATGTATATATATATACTAAAAATTGTAGATGACCCATCAAAAATTACTACTAAATACTTACAAGTTATGCACACACGCACACCCCTCCCTCCATGGTATGACTACTCCTCTCTCGTCTAGGAACGGGGAGGGCTGAACGTGACCGAAATATATATATAGTCATTATCACACGCAGACATATATATATATATATATATATATATATATATATATATATATATATATATATATATATACAACCAGACACTTTCTCTTTATCATATAAGGACGATATTTAATTTCCACCATACGCCTTCATGTCATCTACAATTAGCGTACCAAAAAGCTAAGTAATCTAATTTCTTAGCAATATCTTCAAGGATGAGGAGGTTGCTGGCTACGCACGCCTATCTGATTGACCCAAACAGATGCTAGTCCCATCTTGGACTAAAATCATTATATATAAATATGCATGTATATATATATATATATATATATATATATATATATATATATATATATATATATACTATAGCCTACATATATAAAGCAATTCGGTCCATCATTTGCCATCGATAAAGATTTTTAATTCCCTTTTCATCTTCTCTTCACGTTCCCCCTTCCACACCTCTAAGTATATAGTTCAAATATGCAGGGTATGACAACGGGAAACAAAATAAAAAAAGATTAGGTCAACTGTACCGTCACATTCCTTGTATAAGCTGGTACTGCCGAAGAGACTCTTTAGCTATGGTAAGTAGCACTTCTAGAAGAAGGACACACCAACATTAAACCATTGGGTAGTGCCATAGCCTCTGTACCATGGTCTTCCACTGTCTTAGGGGTAGAGTTCTCTTGCTCGAGGGTACACTCGGGCACACTATGCAATCTAACTTCTCTCTCTTGTCTGATAGTGTTTATAGTTTATAAATGAAAGATTTCTGTTAATGTTGGTACTGTTCTTAAAATATTTTATTTTTCCTTGTTTCCTTTCCTCACATGACTATTTTCCCTGTTGGGGCCCCTAGGCTTATAGCATCCTGTTTTTCTAACTAGGGTTGTAGCTTAGCAAATAATAATAATAATAATAATGATAATAATAATAATTGTAGTGTCAAATTACTTAGGATGGGTAATGACCTCGTTAAGCATTCAGGATTATTTGCAGTGATGGGTAGTAATCAGTGGTATAACAGACATTCTTAAAAACTGAATATTTATCAAGTATAGTTTGAAAGGTTTAAAATGTGAGTGATAAAGAGATGATAAAAAAATATCAGCAAGGTTAGAAATGATCTTATGGCGTGTTTAGCCAGATGAATAAAATGGATGGAAATATGGTCCAAATTTTCATAACTGCTTTGTAATTTCAAGGTGAAAAAAAAAATGGAGACTGGAATATTTCTGCCAAGATAGAAGGGATATTGAGGCGTTAGCACGGAAGGACCATAATATAAACGAGGGTGGGTTTCTGATGATCTAAAGATAACAAATGATTATAGGGAATACTCATTCGTTCAGCTGTTAAAGAACAAACATGACAGGGACTTTTAACGAGTCTTTTCCTGGAGCCAACCCCTATTTGCGAACATGACAGGGTATAATATACACAATATATATACTACACAGCTATACATACATACATACATACATATATATATACACACTGTGTATAGATATAAATACAGGCTATATATACTGTATATATATACATATGTGTGTATAAGAACTTCTCTCTCTCTCTCTCTCTCTCTCTCTCTCTCTCTCTTCCTACACCATACAATGCACAGAACAAAACCATACGACGACGACGACGACACGATGCGGCACTGGCGACGATGGTACCGCACTAAGGGAGGAGGGGGAGGGGGGGGGCAGAGGGAGGAGGCGGTCTAAGGGGAAAGATGATCAACCCTCTCCCCTCACTCACTCTCACTCACACACATACACAGACCGTCCCCTCGCCCTATCAAGCCCTCTGGCCACCCTCTTCCCCTTTCCTGACCCTCTCTCTCTCTCTCTCTCTCTCTCTCTCTCTCTCTCTCTCTCTCTCTCTCTCCAAGCCTTTCCATCATCTCTCCCCTTAGAATTCCTCCCCTCCTGCCTTTCCCCTCCCTACTTCCAACACATCCAACGCCACTTCCTCCCCCTCCCCTTCCTCCTCCTTCAGCAGCTTCGTCTTCTACCCTCAGCCTTTCTACGCCTCCTTCTTCTCCTCCTCCTTCTATTTTTTTTTTCCTCCTTCTCTTCTAACAGAATTTTTCCCCTTTTTCTCACGTCTTTCCCCTCACCTGTCTACTTCAACCAGCGTGTTTTCCCCTACGAAAATCACTACGACTATTATTATTTCAGGGCTTTTCTACTTCACCTTCGCTATTGAAGTAAGCAAGCCTACCCCCCCCCTCTCTCTCTCTCTCTCTCTCTCTCTCTCTCTCTCTCTCTCTCTCTCTCTCTCTCTCTCTCTCTCTCTCTCACACACACACACACACACACACACACACATATATATATATATATATATATATATATATATATATATATATATATATATATATAATAATAATAATAATAATTTTACTTAAAGTAGGACCGAACAGAGGTAATTAAACTTTAATCAAAATTTTTGTATTAACATAAAAAAAAGACAAAACACTATTGGCTCTTGAATATCTTCTTTGATGGGCGAACAATTGTTACGAAGTAGAATTGATAGTTCATTCTAGACCCCGAACCCCAGTCAGAAGATATATATATATATATATATATATATATATATATATATATATATATATATATATATATATGTGTGTGTGTGTGTGTGTGTGTGTGTGCATACACACATGCGTATACACACGCACACGCATATATATTCAAGGGCCAATAGCGTTTTGTGTTTCTTGATGTTCCTCTAAGGAAAACTGGCCATCCATTATTATCATTATTAGTAGTAGTAGTAGTAGTATGAATTTACAGGCCTACGTAGCTTCTACAACATGTAAAATGACCTTATTAAGAAAACATCTCGTATTTCTGCATTCTCCAAAGCTTGAGTACATGATGATTCCGCTCTGCCATAGCAATTAGTAACATAATCTGGTTTCTTTTAGGCCTATCTCTAACAGTACACTGAAGCCTACTCGTTTTTGCTGGCATGTATTGGATCTTTATCCATTTTTATATATAATAATATGCTTCGTAGTCTCAATTATCTAATTCAAAGGTTTGTGGGAAATTCAAAATACTAGTTTCATTTCTGTGTAGTTTTGTAATATGTAAATTTATTCCATTCATTTCTTTCATTAAGATAGTAATAAAAGTATACAGTGAATTCGTCTCAATCTATAATTGTTCTATTTAAAAATAATTTATTTTATTATCTAGGTTTTGAATGAAGGGACACCTGGTTAACTAAGGGTTTGCTCAGTCAATTAATTGGTTATTGGGTAGTTTTATTACAGGGTAGCCTTAGAAAATACTCTAGACAGGTGATGAACGAAGGAGTAATGGGTTAACACGCTAGGCTCAAAGTTAACGATAAGGGAGCTTGATCAACTGAAGTAAAGCCTTGGGTAACTACGAACGAGAGAGAGAGAGAGAGAGAGAGAGAGAGAGAGAGAGAGAGAGAGAGAGAGAGAGAGAGAAACTCCTATTTTCCCTCATTCACATTTCGAAAATTGCTGAAGAACATTCCTTGTGTGGTCAGAACCACATGGATAAGTCTATCTCATGGTTAGTCAGACAACCAAGAACTACAGGATGGTTAAAAAGAACCAAACAGACATGAGTGAAGGAGGAAGGTAATCAAGACCAGGTAATTTAGGAAGAAGAGACACACAGAGATGTCACTATTAGTTTCTTGAGCAAACAGAACGAACTGGCATTGCAGCTGTAGCACTCGGAGATGGGATGACTCCACCGGGAGAGCATTGAAGTGAAGAGCAAGAACTCATCCTTATCATATGTGACTAGGAACCTGATTCAGACAGAAGTTGAGATGATGAAGACAAGAATCATCAAAAAGTCAACTTCAGTATAATGTTCACCATTGGTGATTGGAAAAAAAATTAAATCAAAGAGGTACTTGAATGTAGTTACTAATATCGACAATAAACCAGGAGCAGCGAAAATTGAACTTTACGGACACAAGGTGTGCCCTTTTAAAACCTACTTCGGGGAAATGGAAGGAAGTAGCGGGAGTGGTATGTGATAAGAAAATGCCAATGAAGTTAAAAGTCAAGATCTACAGCATAGTAATAAGACCAGTGTTAATGTATGGATCGGAAGCGTGGGCTCTAAAACAAAAAGAGTAAGCAAAGCTTGACAAAATAGAGATGTGAATGATGACGTGGATTATTGGAACATTACTGCTTGAGATATCAGAAAACGATGAAATGAGAAGTGTAGCAGATGTAGTGAAGATTACAGAGGTAAAAAGAGTGTCACGACTGAGATGAATTGGGCACGTGTTAAGGATGGATGGTGGGGATGGAGTGAGGAGGGCTTAGGAGGAACCTGTTAGGAGGGAATATATCGAGAGGAATGCAGAGAATTAGATGGCGAGATAAAGTGAATGATGATATGGAGGGAGAAGTTTTAGTGGAAGAGGATACCTTTGAAAGAAGCCATTGTAGAGGGCGCATCAGGCAACCGACCCCTTAATGTAGGGATAACAGTGGGAAAGAAGAGTGGGCTATATTAAAACAATACTGAAAATGATCAATGATGCATCACAATCACCTACCAAGTCACAAAAACTGTGCTAATTTTATAGCTCCTTTGACCAACCCAGTGAAGGTCCTAAACAGAAAACTGGTATAAGTGAAAGACTGGATAGTTCAGTTCAGCAGGAATTTGCTGATGATATATTTACAATTACTTACATAAGTTAAGAACTAAAGAAAAAGTAACTCGGCTACTTTACAACGGGATAGGAATGTCAATTCGAAATGTCCCTTCCAGGCAATCTGCTGGACTAGGGTTCGAGACCCGCTCAAGCTCAATAGTTTCCAGTAGTGCCAGCAATCTCAATATCCCTGTGGGAGGGAGTATATACGTCTACCAGTCGAGTCGTCAGCAGCCGCCATTGCCTAGCACCTCCCTGATCCTAGCTTGAATAGAGAGGGGGCTAGGACGCTGATCATATGCGCTTATATATATATATATATATATATATATATATATATATATATATATATATATATATATATATATGTATATATATATATATATATATATATATATATATATATATATATATATATATATATATATATGCTCAGTCTCTGGGGCACTGTCGCCGTCCCTTGCCTCTGCCATTCATGAGCTACCTTTAAACCTAGGTATGGAGTTTGGCGTAAGTACCTATATTGCGTGGATACCCTAATTTCATCCTAGAAGCCACTTATTTAAAAAAATGCAAAACTGAGAGTCTAAGAACTGAGTTAATGCCATCCCAGTAAAGTTAAATGTTGGAGCGGACTATACCTTCTAAGATAATTTCAAGTTCTATGAGATTACATTTCGATTATTAAGACGTCATGTTGATAGCTTTATTACTATAACGATTCAGTGTATTGATTGAAAAAAAGGTAAGCAATTTTTTTTAGGTGGGAGAGTATTGCAAAAATATGAATTATGAAAGATGTTCCTGTTTGTTTGTGAATAAATTTGCTTTAATGACCATTTAAAAAATATCAGAATGTGAAGTCACACTTTTTTGACAGGCAATAAGGTTAGTAGCATGGTTTTATTTAGATATAAATATAAGGCTAATATTTTTTCATTTGTAGGCCATATTCAGTTTTATTCTTAACCCAAAAAATAACGAGCGTTACTTATAAAATTCTACACAATATTAAAAAAGATATTTGTGATAAGTTTGGCACTATGACTAAAAGTTTATAAAAACCTGTTGATGTGATTTTACCGAAAAACTTTTGCAGAACTAAAGGTCAATTGTATTCTTAAAATTAAGAGAGAGAGAGAGAGAGAGAGAGAGAGAGAGAGAGAGAGAGAGAGAGAGAGAGAGAGAGAGAGAGGAAAGTCTAATGCCCGTTGGATGGGAATTGCCTCCACGACAAATCATTAAATACTTTTATGCTGTGTTTTTGACCATCCTCCCCCCGTAAGTGCGACCCACCTTGATACTTGGGTAAACAGTACAGGTACACACATGCACACACATACACACACAAACATATATACATATATATATATATATATATATATATATATATATATATATGTGTGTGTGTGTGTGTATGTGTGTGGGGGTGTTTGTGTGAAAATGGAAAACCCTAGACATGACTAAAACATGTTTGAGGCCTTTATCCTGCAGTTCACTACAAACGGCTTTATTTGCAGTTGTTGTATGCATGTATAAATCATTTATATATATATATATATATATATATAATATATATATATATATATATATATATATATATATGTGTGTGTGTGTGTGTGTGTGTGTTCGACTCTAACTTCTATGCTTCTCTGTGTAGAAACCCCGGTACTATTCTCTTTAACAACCACAGTAACAAACACTTGTAAAAGCGCACATGTGAAAGATCTGTCGGGTGGAGGGATACACACAGGTGTCCAATGATAGAGATCTCGTATTTTCGACCAAACGACATCTGTAAAACATCATGGATCATTAAAAAAAAAAAATCATTCCCCAAAATATCTGTTACTATTATTTTACCGAATTAATTTGCTACTTGGCATCTACATATATACAGATCTATTTATATCAACAGTTGCGCGCGCGCACACACACACACACACACATATATATATATATATATATATATATATGTGTGTGTGTGTGTGTGTGTGTATGTGTGCGTGTCTGTATGTAGGTATGTATATGCTCATAAATATGAATTCATGAGTAATTATATAAGATATATGTATGTATATATATATATATATATATATATATATATATATATATATATATATATATATATATATATATATATATATATATATATATATATATATATACATATACATATATGAGAGAGAGAGAGAGAGAGAGAGAGAGAGAGAGAGAGAGAGAGAGAGAGAGAGAGAGAGAGAGACCCTTATCAACATTTTCAAGTTTAATAACCAATGCTAACGAAGAATAAAATCCAATTTTCAAGTTTACAAACTATAACAATATAAAAAACAATATCAATATTTAAAGCAAACAGCGTAATGATAAATAATAGCTAAGTAAATCAAACTTACTCAGTAAATCATAGAATAAAATCAAGAATGCAAATTGATAAGCCAAGGATCCAACGTAAAACATGGAATTATAGGGATCTTTAATATTAAGATACAAATATACATGATGATAAAATAATGTTAGTAAAATTTACGTATACATGTGGAAGCGATTGATGTACTGACTGGAAGGGCAAACAGTAAGGTAGTGTTAAGAAACTTTTTTTTAGGCCATAGTTTATATTATTATTGTTATTATTAACTGCTAAAAGGAAAATTAAATTTTTAAGAAGAGTAACAACATTAAAATAAATATCTCCTATATAAACTAAAAACACTTTAACAAAACAAGAGGAAGAGGAATAAGATAGAATAGTGTGCCCGAGTGTACCCTCGAGCAAGAGAACTCTAACCCAAGGCAGTGGAAGACCATGGTACAGAGGTTATGGTACTACCCAAGACTAGAGAACAATGGTTTGATTTTGGAGTGTCCTTCTCCTAGAAGATATATGACATATCTGTTTTTGACGTTGTTAATAGTTTATATAGGACATATCTGTTTTGACGTTGTTACTGTTTTTAGAATGATTTATTGTTAATTTATTCTCATCATTTATCTATTTCCTTGTTTCCTTTCCTCACTGGGCTATTTTTCCCTATTGGAGCCCTTGGGCTTATAACATCTTGCTTTTCCAACTGGGGTTGTAGCTTGGCTAGTAATAATAATAATAATAATAATAATAATGGATACCCCAAGTGGTATATTTTTACTCTTTCGGGGGTACTTTGAATCTGAGAGAATTAGTAGTGACAATACATGAGATAATCTGCTTTGAGATTAAATATCACAAACCTGATTATCTTTTTCTCTTTTTCATCTTCAAATTTAGGGTTGAAAAGATATGTACTAAAATATCCAATTGGTACAGAAAAACAAAAAAGGTTGGGAACACCGTCTATATATATATATATATATATATATATATATATATATATATATATATATATATATATATATATATATATCCTACTCCTGTTCTAGGCTATATCAAGAGGCATGAAAACAGTGGAACTCTAGATAGTGAGGCTAAATCATTTAAAAAAAAAAGGGGGGGGGGATTAAAAAAAAAACCAACAATTCTACCATGGGAATTTCACTACTTATTTCTGTATTCTAATATTATAGATTCTTATAAGTTTGTTTTATTTTGTAAGTTTGATTATATTGCTGTTTTATATCCATAGACTTTGTAAATGTAATGAACGAATAGTTTTTCTCGCATTGTCATAAGGAAAGCTACCTGTAAGCCATGGTTTCGAATAAGAGTATATATCAACATTACGCTTTTCCTACAAGCATCTTTTCCCTCCGTCTCCCCATACGGCCAAAGTGTCAAACACCCAAAGCCTTTTTTCTCTTTCGTTATCCCTTTTCCAATTCTATTTCCTCGTTTCTCATCCTTACTGGCTCCTTATGCATAAAAGGTATTGCCTAAGCATAATTTTGTTTTCTCTATTTAACATGTTCATAATTATGTTCATAATTACCGGTCTTCGTTAAGCAATTGCTTTAATTTTTGTTTACGTAATTTCTAGAATTAAGAATAGGATTCTATCTTGGTGTATATATACATACACACATATACATATATATATATATATATATATATATATATATATATATATATATAAATATATATATATATATGTATATATATATATATATATATATATATATATAAATATATATATATATATATAAATATAAAAATAAATATAAATATATATACATATATATATACACATACATATATAATATATATATATATATATATATATATATATATATATATATATAATTTTTGGTGAACTTTTTCCAAGCATGGGTAGACTCTAAAGGATTTTTACGGTGTTTGAAAGAAGTACAAAAACATGCATAGAACAATAAACTAAAATAACGAAATAAAAATTACCAATGATTTTAGATATATATATATATATATATATATATATATATATATATATATATATATATATATATATATATAAATATATATATATATATATATATATAATTAGGCACACATATAACAACAACAACAACAATAACAACAATAACAACTGTAGCCATTTCAATCCACTGCAGGACAAAGGCCTCACACACGTCCTTATTCATGATTGGGATTTGTCGATGGTGAATGACTTACATCTGATCGCTCACAGCAAACCTATCTAGCATGGGTGGCCCTGAGTAATACAGCTTCGTTGATCATAGCGATACACAAACCCTTTCACCTCGTTAAGGTAACCCCACTAAGAATATATATATATATATATATATATATATATATATATATATAGATATATATATATATATATATATATATATATATATACATACATATATATATACAGTATGTACATATATATATATATATATATATATATATATATATATAATATATATATATATATATATATATATAATATGTATATATATATACTTATTATATATATACATATATATACTTATTATATATACATATATATAAATATATATACATATATATATGTATATATATGTGTATATATATTTATATATATGTATATATATGTATATATAAGTATATATATATATGTATATATATAATAAGTATGTATATATATATATATATATACTTATTATATATACGTATATTTACTTATTATATATACACATATATATACATATATATAAATATATATATATATATACTGTATATATATATATATATATATATATATATATATATATATATATATATATATATATATATATATTCCGTATTTCTACATATCGAATAATGCAAATAAACTAAATAAACTAAGCCAAACTGAAAGACAAAGAAAAACAAGAGAATAACCGATGGAAGCAAAGACAGAGAAGAGCATAAAAAAACATCAAGAAAAACTTCCAAGACGACAGTGCACTTGACACAAACGTCAAGATGCCAACGACTTCGGGACCAACGAGAGAGAGAGAGAGAGAGAGAGAGAGAGAGAGAGAGAGAGAGAGAGAGAGAGAGAGATCAAAACATAATATATAAGAGCGACCATTATCAGGAGCACCACATATGAACAGACGTACAGTATTTTGTGAAGAACAAATAAAACGAAACTAAATTTGAAATGAACATAAGCGGAGATGAGAATGATATAAAATATAATAAATAAACAAAAAACCTTTGAGTAAATGAAAAAAAAAACTAAATAAATAAGTGAATAAATTAAATAAGGATTTCTTATTCAAATTCATTTATTGGCAATTATCATTTCGAGATCGTTCAAATTGATCAGTTGAAATTGACGTAGCTCTGTTATATCTATAGACGTCAAGTCTTCGTCATTATTATCCATGGTTAATATCATTATTATTCCTGTTATCTTTATTATTATAAGAAAAAAACATAAAATTATGTTAAAAATAAAAATACTAAGGACAATATTATCAATTCCTACCGATGCTTCATAATTATAAGTGCATCTTTAGTAATCATCCTTATTGCTATTATCATAACTATTACAATATTCATAATTATCTGCATTATCAGTGACATCACTGGCTTTTTAAACTGTACCATCGGTATTACTGTATACGGATCAGCATTACATATTCTCTTTCTGTATATTATAGCAGTCACGTAGATGGCATATACAATCAGCTGTTCGTCGCGATTGGCCATCGGAAGAAATAGTACTTAATATAATTATACTCATATGATGGATGCTTTTATCATAATAACTATTTCTAGCGACAACCCTAGTTGGAAAAGTAGGATGCTATATTCCCACGGGCTATACCACGGGAAAGAAAGCATCTGTAGGAATTAATAATATTGTCCTTAGTATTTTTAATTTTAACATAATTTTATGTTCTTTCTTATAATAATAAAGATAACAGGAATAATAATGATATTAACCATGGATAATAATGACGAAGACTTGACGTCTATAGATATAACAGAGCTACGTCAATTTCAACTGATCAATTTGAACGATCTCGAAATGATAATTGCCAATAAATGAATTTGAATAAGAAATAAGGAAACAGATAGAACAGTGCGTCTGATTGTACTACCCTCAAGCAAGAGAGCTCTTACCCAAGACAGTGGATTATTCATTTTTATTCATTTCTGATGTTAGTTATAGTTTGTTCAACATTACGCTTTTGATGCTATTATTGAAATATATAAATTACTATGGTTTCAACTTCGATTCATAAATGTAAAATACATTATTTATAACTATTATCTTCATTATCATTGCTATTTCAAACAGGAAGGAAAGGAATAATAATACATGTGAAAAAGTATAATTAACATCTAACGAAAAATACATAAACAGCTGATATAAAAATACAAGTCAATATCCTGTACAGATAAAACTAATGTATCCAAGCCGCTAGAAATGTCGTTTAAATATATAAGCACACATGCAAACACTGATTTAACACTTCCCACCCATTCCCCCTTTCCTAGCTATAACTCGCTGGTTCGACAATTTGTAGGAGATTGTGGTTTCCGAGTGTACCTCTCGGGTAGCCCCTCTCACCAGGGCATTACTACTCCCCCCCCCCCCCGCCTAAGCGTGACAGCCACTCTCACCAGGATATATATATATATATATATATATATATATATATATATATATATATATGTATATATTGTGGTTTCCAAGTGTACCTATCTTGTAGCCCCTCTCACTTGGGTATGGCTAATCCCTCCACCCGTTTAGCGTGACAGCCCCTCTCACCAAGACATATATACATATACATACTCAGACATACAGTATATAAGACAAGATCATTGAACAATCTAGAGAAATTGCATTACAACTGCGCGTATAAGTATAATGTTCTGATCACCAATAAGGGCTAACCAAACCGACGTTAAACTACCCTGAGGCGAAGCTGTCACAGAGAGCAG
>NC_090734.1:152607771-152622163 GCF_036898095.1 Palaemon carinicauda
TATATATATATGTGTGTGTGTGTGTGTGTGCATGTATGTATACACACACACACTCACACATATATATATATATATAATTATATATGTATATATGTATATATATATATATATATATATATATATATATATATATATATATATATATACAGTATGTGACATTGATATTAAAACATAAACCCATCAACATTCTATTATTTTTTGAGCTTCTCCGAAGTCTTTATTCGGTCACCATTCTTTCTTTTTGCTATTTACCTAAATATTTATTGAAACATAAGAAACTTTAGTACCGACTGCAACGGCCTCTTATTACATCTGTAGTTTCAGTAATATTGAATCTTAATAAAGTTTATCTAATAGTATGAGTTCAGTGTGACACAAAGACTGTTTTCCAGTATGATAGTATTAGATGGGTAATCATGTCTACATCGTACTAATGGCAACATTTTCACGCAATTCAATAGCCTCACTATCATAAACATCATCACCATCACGTTTCTTATATATTTATGCCTGTTTGTGTGTCTATATATATATATATATATATATATATATATATATATACAATGTCTTTGTTTTGCAGTGAATGGTAACGTTTGTGTGTCTATATATATATATATATATATATATATATATATATATATATATATATATATATATATATATATATATATATTCAAACACGATATTTGAATATGGAAGGATTAATAGAATTGTATTTGTTGATATCACTTCATTAAAAGAGTGGGTCACAATATGACCACCCGTACGCAACTCGGGCTACTTTCACGCAGGGAAATTCCACCGACCGTAAAGTTTGCCTACGCAATGCTTTCCTGAATTGCGTCATACTACGCATGGTGAGATTTGGGTCTGGACTCTAAATGGGTGTTCGCCCAAGGACCATGGGTCCTCACAAATCCCAAAAAGGACCGTGGATCTTTCGAGTTGGAATGTTGGAGGAGCATCTCCCTAGACAGCTGCGTCTTGGCATAGGAAATCCCAAGGACGTTTAAACATTACTATCATTCACACATTCGAATTAGATAAAGCAACATTTAACAGAACAGAATTCGCAACAACATAGAAATGGATGAGAAAGGGAAGAGAATTTGTGAAGCGAAAAGAATAAAATTCATGATTATAACAAAGCAAAGGATGAGAAAGGGAAGAGAATTTGTGAAGCGAAAAGAATAGAATTCATGATTATAACAAAGCAAAGGATGAGAAAGGGAAGAGAATTTGTGAAGCGAAAAGAATAGAATTCATGATTATAACAAAGCAAAGGATGAGAAAGGGAAGAGAATTTGTGAAGCGAAAAGAATAGAATTCATGATTATAACAAAGCAAAGGATGAGAAAGGGAAGAGAATTTGTGAAGCGAAAAGAATAGAATTCATGATTATAACAAAGCAAAGGATGAGAAAGGGAAGAGAATTTGTGAAGCGAAAAGAATAGAATTCATGATTATAACAAAGCAAAGGATGAGAAAGGGAAGAGAATTTGTGAAGCGAAAAGAATAGAATTCATGATTATAACAAAGCAAAGGATGAGAAAGGGAAGAGAATTTGTGAAGCGAAAAGAATAGAATTCATGATTATAACAAAGAAAAGGATGAGAAAGGGAAGAGAATAAGTAGCTTAAAGAAGAAGTCATGATGATAACAAAGAAAGGGATTAGATAAGGAAGAGAATGTGGAGTGTAAGGAACATAATTCAAGATTTAACATAGAGAGGGATGAGAAAGGGAAGAGATTGTGAAGCGAAAAAGAACAAAAATCCTGATTTTAACAAAGAAAGGGATGAGAAAGGGAAGAGAATTTGTGAAGCGAAAAGAATAAAATTCATGATTATAACAAAGCAAAGGATGAGAAAGGGAAGAGAATTTGTGAAGCGAAAAGAATAATATTCATGATTATAACAAAGCAAAGGATGAGAAAGGGAAGAGAATTTGTGAAGCGAAAAGAATAAAATTCATGATTATAACAAAGAAAAGGATGAGAAAGGGAAAAGAATGTGAAGCGAAAAGAATAGAATTCATGATTATAACAAAGAAAAGGATGAGAAAGGGAAGAGAATAAGTAGCTTAAAGAAGAAGTCATGATGATAACAAAGAAAGGGATTAGATAAGGAAGAGAATGTGGAGTGTAAGGAACATAATTCAAGATTTAACATAGAGAGGGATGAGAAAGGGAAGAGATTGTGAAGCGAAAAAGAACAAAAATCCTGATTTTAACAAAGAAAGGGATGAGAAAGGGAAGAGAATTTGTGAAGCGAAAAGAATAAAATTCATGATTATAACAAAGCAAAGGATGAGAAAGGGAAGAGAATTTGTGAAGCGAAAAGAATAGAATTCATGATTATAACAAAGAAAAGGATGAGAAAGGGAAGAGAATTTGTGAAGCGAAAAGAAATAAAATTCATGATTATAACAAAGCAAAGGATGAGAAAGGGAAGAGAATAAGTAGCTTAAAGAAGAAGTCATGATGATAACAAAGAAAGGGATTAGATAAGGAAGAGAATGTGGAGTGTAAGGAACATAATTCAAGATTTAACATAGAGAGGGATGAGAAAGGGAAGAGATTGTGAAGCGAAAAAGAACAAAAATCCTGATTTTAACAAAGAAAGGGATGAGAAAGGGAAGAGAATTTGTGAAGCGAAAAGAATAGAATTCATGATTATAACAAAGCAAAGGATGAGAAAGGGAAGAGAATTTGTGAAGCGAAAAGAATAGAATTCATGATTATAACAAAGAAAAGGATGAGAAAGGGAAGAGAATGTGAAGCGAAAAGAATAGAATTCATGATTATAACAAAGAAAAGGATGAGAAAGGGAAGAGAATTTGTGAAGCGAAAAGAATAGAATTCATGATTATAACAAAGAAAAGGATGAGAAAGGGAAGAGAATGTGAAGCGAAAAGAATAGAATTCATGATTATAACAAAGAAAAGGATGAGAAAGGGAAGAGAATAAGTAGCTTAAAGAAGAAGTCATGATGATAACAAAGAAAGGGATTAGATAAGGAAGAGAATGTGGAGTGTAAGGAACATAATTCAAGATTTAACATAGAGAGGGATGAGAAAGGGAAGAGATTGTGAAGCGAAAAAGAACAAAAATCCTGATTTTAACAAAGAAAGGGATGAGAAAGGGAAGAGAATTTGTGAAGCGAAAAGAATAATATTCATGATTATAACAAAGCAAAGGATGAGAAAGGGAAGAGAATTTGTGAAGCGAAAAGAATAAAATTCATGATTATAACAAAGAAAAGGATGAGAAAGGGAAGAGAATGTGAAGCGAAAAGAATAGAATTCATGATTATAACAAAGAAAAGGATGAGAAAGGGAAGAGAATTTGTGAAGCGAAAAGAATAAAATTCATGATTATAACAAAGCAAAGGATGAGAAAGGGAAGAGAATTTGTGAAGCGAAAAGAATAATATTCATGATTATAACAAAGCAAAGGATGAGAAAGGGAAGAGAATTTGTGAAGCGAAAAGAATAGAATTCATGATTATAACAAAGAAAAGGATGAGAAAGGGAAGAGAATGTGAAGCGAAAAGAATAGAATTCATGATTATAACAAAGCAAAGGATGAGAAAGGGAAGAGAATTTGTGAAGCGAAAAGAATAAAATTCATGATTATAACAAAGCAAAGGATGAGAAAGGGAAGAGAATTTGTGAAGCGAAAAGAATAGAATTCATGATTATAACAAAGAAAAGGATGAGAAAGGGAAGAGAATTTGTGAAGCGAAAAGAATAGAATTCATGATTATAACAAAGAAAAGGATGAGAAAGGGAAGAGAATTTGTGAAGCGAAAAGAATAAAATTCATGATTATAACAAAGCAAAGGATGAGAAAGGGAAGAGAATTTGTGAAGCGAAAAGAATAGAATTCATGATTATAACAAAGAAAAGGATGAGAAAGGGAAGAGAATTTGTGAAGCGAAAAGAATAAAATTCATGATTATAACAAAGAAAAGGATGAGAAAGGGAAGAGAATGTGAAGCGAAAAGAATAGAATTCATGATTATAACAAAGAAAAGGATGAGAAAGGGAAGAGAATAAGTAGCTTAAAGAAGAAGTCATGATGATAACAAAGAAAGGGATTAGATAAGGAAGAGAATGTGGAGTGTAAGGAACATAATTCAAGATTTAACATAGAGAGGGATGAGAAAGGGAAGAGATTGTGAAGCGAAAAAGAACAAAAATCCTGATTTTAACAAAGAAAGGGATGAGAAAGGGAAGAGAATTTGTGAAGCGAAAAGAATAAAATTCATGATTATAACAAAGCAAAGGATGAGAAAGGGAAGAGAATTTGTGAAGCGAAAAGAATAGAATTCATGATTATAACAAAGAAAAGGATGAGAAAGGGAAGAGAATTTGTGAAGCGAAAAGAAATAAAATTCATGATTATAACAAAGCAAAGGATGAGAAAGGGAAGAGAATAAGTAGCTTAAAGAAGAAGTCATGATGATAACAAAGAAAGGGATTAGATAAGGAAGAGAATGTGGAGTGTAAGGAACATAATTCAAGATTTAACATAGAGAGGGATGAGAAAGGGAAGAGATTGTGAAGCGAAAAAGAACAAAAATCCTGATTTTAACAAAGAAAGGGATGAGAAAGGGAAGAGAATTTGTGAAGCGAAAAGAATAGAATTCATGATTATAACAAAGCAAAGGATGAGAAAGGGAAGAGAATTTGTGAAGCGAAAAGAATAGAATTCATGATTATAACAAAGAAAAGGATGAGAAAGGGAAGAGAATGTGAAGCGAAAAGAATAGAATTCATGATTATAACAAAGAAAAGGATGAGAAAGGGAAGAGAATAAGTAGCTTAAAGAAGAAGTCATGATGATAACAAAGAAAGGGATTAGATAAGGAAGAGAATGTGGAGTGTAAGGAACATAATTCAAGATTTAACATAGAGAGGGATGAGAAAGGGAAGAGATTGTGAAGCGAAAAAGAACAAAAATCCTGATTTTAACAAAGAAAGGGATGAGAAAGGGAAGAGAATTTGTGAAGCGAAAAGAATAATATTCATGATTATAACAAAGCAAAGGATGAGAAAGGGAAGAGAATTTGTGAAGCGAAAAGAATAAAATTCATGATTATAACAAAGAAAAGGATGAGAAAGGGAAGAGAATGTGAAGCGAAAAGAATAGAATTCATGATTATAACAAAGAAAAGGATGAGAAAGGGAAGAGAATTTGTGAAGCGAAAAGAATAAAATTCATGATTATAACAAAGCAAAGGATGAGAAAGGGAAGAGAATTTGTGAAGCGAAAAGAATAATATTCATGATTATAACAAAGCAAAGGATGAGAAAGGGAAGAGAATTTGTGAAGCGAAAAGAATAGAATTCATGATTATAACAAAGAAAAGGATGAGAAAGGGAAGAGAATGTGAAGCGAAAAGAATAGAATTCATGATTATAACAAAGCAAAGGATGAGAAAGGGAAGAGAATTTGTGAAGCGAAAAGAATAAAATTCATGATTATAACAAAGCAAAGGATGAGAAAGGGAAGAGAATTTGTGAAGCGAAAAGAATAGAATTCATGATTATAACAAAGAAAAGGATGAGAAAGGGAAGAGAATTTGTGAAGCGAAAAGAATAGAATTCATGATTATAACAAAGAAAAGGATGAGAAAGGGAAGAGAATTTGTGAAGCGAAAAGAATAAAATTCATGATTATAACAAAGCAAAGGATGAGAAAGGGAAGAGAATTTGTGAAGCGAAAAGAATAGAATTCATGATTATAACAAAGAAAAGGATGAGAAAGGGAAGAGAATTTGTGAAGCGAAAAGAATAAAATTCATGATTATAACAAAGAAAAGGATGAGAAAGGGAAGAGAATGTGAAGCGAAAAGAATAGAATTCATGATTATAACAAAGAAAAGGATGAGAAAGGGAAGAGAATAAGTAGCTTAAAGAAGAAGTCATGATGATAACAAAGAAAGGGATTAGATAAGGAAGAGAATGTGGAGTGTAAGGAACATAATTCAAGATTTAACATAGAGAGGGATGAGAAAGGGAAGAGATTGTGAAGCGAAAAAGAACAAAAATCCTGATTTTAACAAAGAAAGGGATGAGAAAGGGAAGAGAATTTGTGAAGCGAAAAGAATAAAATTCATGATTATAACAAAGCAAAGGATGAGAAAGGGAAGAGAATTTGTGAAGCGAAAAGAATAGAATTCATGATTATAACAAAGAAAAGGATGAGAAAGGGAAGAGAATTTGTGAAGCGAAAAGAAATAAAATTCATGATTATAACAAAGCAAAGGATGAGAAAGGGAAGAGAATAAGTAGCTTAAAGAAGAAGTCATGATGATAACAAAGAAAGGGATTAGATAAGGAAGAGAATGTGGAGTGTAAGGAACATAATTCAAGATTTAACATAGAGAGGGATGAGAAAGGGAAGAGATTGTGAAGCGAAAAAGAACAAAAATCCTGATTTTAACAAAGAAAGGGATGAGAAAGGGAAGAGAATTTGTGAAGCGAAAAGAATAGAATTCATGATTATAACAAAGCAAAGGATGAGAAAGGGAAGAGAATTTGTGAAGCGAAAAGAATAGAATTCATGATTATAACAAAGAAAAGGATGAGAAAGGGAAGAGAATGTGAAGCGAAAAGAATAGAATTCATGATTATAACAAAGAAAAGGATGAGAAAGGGAAGAGAATAAGTAGCTTAAAGAAGAAGTCATGATGATAACAAAGAAAGGGATTAGATAAGGAAGAGAATGTGGAGTGTAAGGAACATAATTCAAGATTTAACATAGAGAGGGATGAGAAAGGGAAGAGATTGTGAAGCGAAAAAGAACAAAAATCCTGATTTTAACAAAGAAAGGGATGAGAAAGGGAAGAGAATTTGTGAAGCGAAAAGAATAATATTCATGATTATAACAAAGCAAAGGATGAGAAAGGGAAGAGAATTTGTGAAGCGAAAAGAATAAAATTCATGATTATAACAAAGAAAAGGATGAGAAAGGGAAGAGAATGTGAAGCGAAAAGAATAGAATTCATGATTATAACAAAGAAAAGGATGAGAAAGGGAAGAGAATTTGTGAAGCGAAAAGAATAAAATTCATGATTATAACAAAGCAAAGGATGAGAAAGGGAAGAGAATTTGTGAAGCGAAAAGAATAATATTCATGATTATAACAAAGCAAAGGATGAGAAAGGGAAGAGAATTTGTGAAGCGAAAAGAATAGAATTCATGATTATAACAAAGAAAAGGATGAGAAAGGGAAGAGAATGTGAAGCGAAAAGAATAGAATTCATGATTATAACAAAGCAAAGGATGAGAAAGGGAAGAGAATTTGTGAAGCGAAAAGAATAAAATTCATGATTATAACAAAGCAAAGGATGAGAAAGGGAAGAGAATTTGTGAAGCGAAAAGAATAGAATTCATGATTATAACAAAGAAAAGGATGAGAAAGGGAAGAGAATTTGTGAAGCGAAAAGAATAGAATTCATGATTATAACAAAGAAAAGGATGAGAAAGGGAAGAGAATTTGTGAAGCGAAAAGAATAAAATTCATGATTATAACAAAGCAAAGGATGAGAAAGGGAAGAGAATTTGTGAAGCGAAAAGAATAGAATTCATGATTATAACAAAGAAAAGGATGAGAAAGGGAAGAGAATTTGTGAAGCGAAAAGAATAAAATTCATGATTATAACAAAGAAAAGGATGAGAAAGGGAAGAGAATGTGAAGCGAAAAGAATAGAATTCATGATTATAACAAAGAAAAGGATGAGAAAGGGAAGAGAATAAGTAGCTTAAAGAAGAAGTCATGATGATAACAAAGAAAGGGATTAGATAAGGAAGAGAATGTGGAGTGTAAGGAACATAATTCAAGATTTAACATAGAGAGGGATGAGAAAGGGAAGAGATTGTGAAGCGAAAAAGAACAAAAATCCTGATTTTAACAAAGAAAGGGATGAGAAAGGGAAGAGAAAGTAAACCGAAATAAACATAAAGAAAAAAAATAAACGAGGATCATCAAACAGATATTTGTAAACAAATACAGCATCAAATTAAGATCATTTGATAAAACTGAAGAATTAATCAACGGTGTTCACAGTATATATTAAATTTTAGAATACCCATGACCTTTTGGTAACATCATTATCAAAAACACACTACAGTCCAGGTATCAGATCAATACACACACACACATACACGCACACACATATATATACATACATATATATATATATATATATATATATATATATATATATATATATATATATATATATATATATATATGCATGCATGCAAACATGCATATACAAAACATATATTCAAACGTGAACACTCAAAACATATTACATCAATCACAAACACCAATCTACCATGTCTCGTGATGCCAAAGGCTACATTAATCTTTAACTTTATTGTAAAACAATTATGAAAACATCAGCGAAATGTACTAACTGTTATGATGCATCATCATGATCTGCGGGGAGGGAGAGAGAGAGAGAGAGAGAGAGAGAGAGAGAGAGAGAGAGAGAGAGAGAGAGAGAGAGAGAGCATGATTCTGCGTTTGAAATAAAAACGATAAAGTGTTTTTAAGGTTTAAAGGCCGTTCATGAATGGCAGAGGCAAAGGACAGTGACACTGCCCTATCGAGCAGGACAATGCCCTATACACTGACCATATATACATATGATCAGTGCCTCAGCCCCCCTCCACCTAAGCTTAGGACCAAGGACGGCCAGGCAATGGCTGCTGATGACTCAGCACATAGACCAATAGGCTACACCAACGCTCCACCCTCTATTAGCTTACAAGGAGGGTGAGGTTGCACAGACCAAAGGAACTGACGAGTTTGATCGGGACTCAAACCCTAATCTAGCGTTCACCAGTCAGGGACTTTACCACATCGGCCACCACAACCCTTGAAGAATATTTCTCACACAGCTTAGTCAGTTTATAGATATGATAAATATCATAATTAAACAGACTCCAAACGGGCACAGAATATCAAAAGGGGATGGAATGCATACCTCCGCCAGTGCCGTGCATATTAACATCTTGGGTCTTTAACTAGCCCCGGACCTATTTTAGATCTAATCTACATACTCGAGGTCATTGATCTCAAAGTAAAATTTTCTTACTTAGAAGTAAAATTGGAGGTAAGTGAGATTCAAATTAGCTACTTGCAAGTCATACAAACACGAGAAAACAAATAAAATGTAAGGATGCAGCGGCCTTTTAAGGGGCAAAATTAGCATAAAACTATGTGAGCTTCAATATTACCATTTTACACTATTATATAACATGGATGGAAAGAACACAAGTTATAAATAAATGTAACAATCTCTGGATGAGATAAAATCAACCAACACAATTCTATCAACCATTTTATATAAAATAAATAGCAAGTGTCTGACTACAGTATATATATATATATATATATATATATATATATATATATATATATATATATATATACATATATATATACATACATATATATATATATATATATATATATATATATATATATATATATCATATCCTTCACATTTCATAGTTCTCAGCCATGTAGACCTGGGCTTCCAACTCTTTTAATGCCTTTTGGAGCCCACATGAAAGTTTGGTGAACTAATCTCTCCTGGGTGCAAAAAGCACCTCACCATGATGTCATTCACGTATGGCACTTAGGTAATCTCTTATAGTTTCATTTCTGTCCTGACATTTAACTCTCAATATTCTTCTGAGGACTTTGTCCTCAAATCTACAAAATCTGTGTGATATTTTTTCATTGCCATACCATGACTCATGTTCATACAGTAGCACCGATCTCAATAAACTGATATACAACTTGATTTTTATATGTAATTTCAGGTCATTAGATTTCCAAATTTACCTTAACCTACCCATTGACTGATTTGGTCTTTTCAGTCTTTCATTAAACTCCAATTCTAAAGACCCTGTATTAGAGACCATAGTTCCTAAATGCTTTAATGATTCCACCTCATTAATCCTTTTTCCTTCCAGTGATATTTCAACTTCCATTGCATATTCCGTTTTCATCATCTCTGTCTTTCTTCTATTTATCTTAAGCCAAACCTGTATGATATTTCATGCATTCAAGTAAGTAAGCTTTGCAAGGTTGTGGCATTTTGCTAATAAGAACAGCGTCATCAGCACACTCTCTAGGTCCGCTAATTTCCTGTTACCAATCCAGTCCAATCTTTCTCCGCCATCCCCAACTGTTCTATGCATTACAAAATCCATGAGGAGGATAAACAACATTGGTAACAACACATTTCCTTGGAGTATTCCAGTGTTCACTGGAAATTCATTTGATAGGACTCCAGTAACATTAAATTAGCACTTGCTATGCTCATGAACAGACTTAATCATATTTATATATTTGAGAGGAACTTTATAATAACGCAGAACTCTCCTCAAAATTAGCCAGTACACACTATCAAAAGCTTTTTCATAGTCCACAAATGCTATCAAAAGTGGATTTCTATATTCTACACACTGCTGTACTACATGTCTTAAAATGAAAATATGGTTAATACAACTTCTACCTTTTCGAAATCCTACTTGTTCATCTCTTAGCTTTTCAATATTTTCATGACAACTATATATATATATATATATATATATATATATATATATATATACATATGCATATCTCTCTCTCTCTCTCTCTCTCTCTCTCTCTCTCTCTCTATATATATATATATATATATATATATATATATGCTAGGCGGTATAGTTCCAAGCTAGGCAGTATATCTACCGTGCTAGGTGGTATATCTTAGCAATCCATGTTTGCCGACGGTTATACTCGTATAAGCGGATGAGCAACTTGATGGAGTATTGAGAGCTATGGGTTTAAAGGTTTAAAGGTCGCTCATGAATGGCAGAGGCAAGGGACAGTGACATTGCCCTAGCAATCAGGACAATGCCCTAGAGACTGACCATATATTATATGATCAGCGCCCAAGCCTCCCCTCCACCCAAGCTAGGACCAGGGAGGGCCAGGCAGTGGCTGCTGATGACTCAGCAGATAGACCTATAGGCTTCCCCAAACCCCCCAACCTTAGCTCACAAGGATGGTAAGGTTGCAGACACTAATGGCACTAACGAGTCTGAGCGGGACTCGAACCTCCGGCTGGCAAATACCAGGCAGAGACGTTACCAATCAGGACCCCTAAATCTCGATGAAGTCACTGGCAGCAGGTTGACGGGTGAGTTTAAGGCGATGGACAAACAATCTCTTTAGCTTCTACTCCTGATGCCTGGCGGTTGATCTTACTAGAATTAGTATGGACTGGCAGGGGTCACTTGCCTTAGTTAGATAGGCACTGCGCATCACAAGGAACTGGCTATCCTCTGATGTATCTAGCCAATGAATCCTCTATGGATTTAGTCAGTCATGGATACAAAAGATGAAAGAATGGCCCCCAGTCCCAGGCGTAGCGGGATGCTAAGAATCTCCCGGTTTATAAATACTAAAGAAAAATTGAAAATAGGTAATTGGAATGTTAGAACCATGAATCAGATTGGGAAGTTACAGCAAGTGGAGAGTGAATTTATGACATATAGTTTGGATATCTTGGCTGTAAGTGAAACACGTTGTAAGGGGATTGGTAAGGAAACTTTAGAGCGAGGGAATATATATATATTTACTCAGAAAGATCAGATGGAGCTGGAAAAGAAGGGGTAGCAATGGTGATGACACCAAGAGCAGAAAAGGCATTAACCGAGTGGAGAGCTGTAAATAGTAGATTATTACTAGCAAAGTTTAAATCAAAGCAGTGCAATATGAGTATTATAGTTTGCTATGCCCCAACGAATAATTTCCCTGAAGAAAGGAAAGATGAATATTACGAAGAATTGCAGAGGATAATAGATGAGATCCCAGAGATAAATATGAAAATTGTGATTGGCGACTTCAATGCTAAAGCTGGAAAAAATAATAAAGGGATAGAGAAAGTGATGGGTGTCGAGGGCCTTGGCGAAGTTGCAAGTGAAAATGGAGCACATTTCATAAGTTTCTGTTCAACAAAAAATCTTGTCATTGGAGGTACTTTGTTCCAGCATAAGAACATCCACAAGTATACATGGACTTTACCATGTGGCAATTACAAAAATCAGATAGATCACATTGCCATTAATAAAGAGAAAATTTGGTAGTAAAGTCTTGGGACAAACAGTTACAAGGAGAAAGCTATGGATATCGAATGATACTTGGGATACTATAAAAAGGAGACAAAGACAGACATTGATTGTTGAAAGTTTTCGAGGAAGTAATGAAAACTACAAGGTAGAGCACGCTAAGTATTCCAGTATTGACAGCGAGGTCAAAAGAAAAGCCAGGAATGACTGGAGAGGGTATTTAGACAGTAAAGTAGATGAGGCCGACAAAGCTATGAATTCATGAAGTGGCTATGGTGTGAGAATTGCTCTTAGAATTAGTAATGAAATTCCAGCTGGGGCAAAGAATAAGAAGCATATACCCATCAAAAAGAGAGATGGCTCTGTTATAGCAACAGAAGATGAAGAAAGACAACGTTGGATGGAACACTTTAGTGAGGTAATGACTAGTACATATGAAGGGAATAATTTGATTGATATACCTGAAGCTGATGAAGACCTTGATGTGCCCATGAATGAATTCAGTGTGTTTGAAGTTGAAGTTATCATAAAAAAAACTAGAGATGGAAAGCCCCTGGATACGATGGAATAACTGCCGAGATAATACTGGCCGAAAATGAAGTGACTCCAAGACTACTTACAAGATTCTTTTGTAGAATGTGACATGAAGAGGCAAAACCTGATGAATGGGAGTTAGGAGTGTTGATGAAAATGGCTAAAAAGGGAGACCTTACTGATTGCAATAATTACAGAGGCATCACACTTACGTCAGTTGTTATGAAAATATATAGTATGCTTATTCTTAAGAGACTGGAGAGAAAGATTGATGAAAACCTGAGAGATGAACAAGTAGGATTTAGAAAAGGTAGAAGTTGCACATACCAAATTTTCATTTTGAGGACATGTTGTACAGCAATGCGTAAAATAGAGAAATTCCCTTTTGATGGTATTTGTGGACTATGAAAAAGCCTTTGATAGTGTGCACAGGCCAATTTTGTGGAGACTCCTGCGTTATTATGGAATTCCTCTTAAATATGTAAATTTGATTAAGTCCGTTCATGAGCATAGCAAGTGCAAAGTTAATGTTAATGGAGTGTTATCAAGTAAGTTTGCAGTGAACAGCGGAGTACGCCAAAGGAATGTGTTGGCACCTATGTTGTTTATCCTCCTCATGGACTTTGTAATGTGTAGAACAGTCAGAGATGGTGGAGAAGGATTGAACTGGATTGGTGATAGGAATTTAGCAGACCTAGATTATGCTGATGATGCTGTCATTCTTAGCTAAACACCACAGGATTTGCAATGCTTGCTTACCAGAATGCATGAAATATCACACGAGGTTGGGCTGAAGATAAATAGAAGAAAGACAGAGATGATGAGAACGGAGTAAGCAAAGGAAGATGAAATATCATTAGAAGGAGAAAGGATTAATGAGGTACAATCATTCAAGTATTTAGGGACAATGATCTCCAATACAGGGTCTTTAGAATTATAGTTTAGTGAAAGATTGAAAAAAGCAAATCAGACAATGGCTAGGTTAAGTAAAATATGGAAATCAAATCGCCTAAAATTTCATATAAAAATCAGACTCTACAGTATATCAGTTTAGTGAGATCGGTATTACTCTAAGGACATAGGTCATGGTATGACAAGAAACAATCTCCAATAGATTTAGTAGCTTTGAGAATAAAGCCCTAGGAAGCATATTGGGAGTTAAATGGCAGGACAGGATTAGAAATGAAACTATAAGAGAGATTACTCGAGTACCATATAAGATATGAGGATGAGATCATGATGAGGCACTAGAAGAATTGGAAGACCCAGGCTTACATGGCTTAGGACTATAAAGCGCGAAGTAGGAGATGATGAATGGAGAAGTATGGAATTAAAAGGTCAAGACAGAGACGACTGGCGAAATCTAACCGAGTGCCTTTGCGTCAATAGGCGTAAGTAGAGATGATGAGGATGATATATATATATATATATATATATATATATATATATATATATATATATATATATATATATAACCCGACACCTGCTTATTAAATAGGGCGGATAGGTGTGTGCACGCATGCACGTGAAAGTACGTCAGCATTGGATATATATTAAATAATGTAAAGCCTTTCATAATTCATATACCCTCTGATTATGGAAAGCAACTACCAACCAAGAAACTCTCAGTTCAGACAATATGCGTACAAATATACATATACACATAAACATTATACGTATATATACATATAATCCGCAAAAAACATGTCCTGGTG
>NC_090734.1:152622663-152635163 GCF_036898095.1 Palaemon carinicauda
ATATCCGGTGACTGTGTTCTATTACTATACTAGACATGTGGTTTGGCCTAGAAAATAAGCTTGTTGCATATGCAGATGATGCTACTCTCTTTGCATCAATTCCATCCCCTGAATGTAGACCTGGGGTTGGTGAATCCCTTAATAGAGATCTAGCTAAAATTAGTGCATGGTGCAAGTTATGGGGTATGAAGTTGAATCCTAACAAAACTCAAAGTATGATTGTAAGTAGGTCAAGGACGGTGGCTCCTCAACATCCGGATCTCAGTATTGATAATGTTTCTTTAAATTTGTATGACTCTTTCAAAATTTTAGGTGTGATTCTCGACAGCAAATTTACTTTTGAGAAACATATAAGGTCTGTGTCTTCTTCAATTGCACAAAAAATTGGCTTATTGAGAAAGTCTCTTAAGATATTCGGTGATCAATCTATTCTGAAGAAGTGTTTTAATTCTTTTATTCTACCTTGTTTTGAGTATTGTTCTCCTGTCTGGTCTTCAGCTGCTGATTCTCATCTTAATTTGTTGGACAGAAACTTACGGTCTATTAAATTTCTTATTCCTGATCTAGATATTAATCTCTGGCACCGTCGTTCAATTAGTTCATTATGCATGTTGCATAAGATTTTTCATAACTCTGACCATCCTTTACATTCAGATCTCCCTGGACAATTCTATCCTGTTCGTAATACTAGGCAGGCAGTTAATTCTAATAGCCAGGCCTTTTCCATCATAAGACTCAATACCACGCAGTACTCTAGAAGTTTTATTCCAGCTGTTACCAAGTTGTGGAATGATCTTCCTAATCGGGTTGTTGAATCAGTAGAACTTCAAAAGTTCAAAGTTGGAGCAAATGCTTTTTTGTTGACCAGGCGGACATGAGTCTTTTTATAGTTTATATATGACATATTTGTTTCTGAAGTTGTTCATAGTTTATATATGACATATCTGTTATGACGTTGTTACTTTTTTTAGAATGATTTACTGTTAATTTGTTCTCTTCAGTTATTTATTTCCTTATTTCCTTTCCTCACTGGGCTATTTTTCCCTATTGGAGCCCCTGGGCTTATAGCATTTTGCTTTTCCAATTAGGGTTGTAGCTTGGATAGTAATAATAATAATAATAATAATATATATATATATATATATATATATACATATACATATATATACATATATATATATATATATATATTATACATATATATATATATATATATATATATATAAATACATATTTATACATATACATATATATACATATATATATATATATATATATATATATTATACATATATATATATATATATATATATATATATATATATATATAAAGAGAGACGATACATCACGGATGTCTGCTATAGGCCTATACTAAGAAATCATTGAGGTGGAGGAAGGATTCACATTATCACAGACTCTAATTAGATGTGACAATACGAAAGCGCTTCATTATAGTCTTGTGCCGATCCTTCCTAAGCTCAATGAGTAATATATATATATATATATATATATATATATATATATATATATATATGTGTGTGTGTATATATATATATATATATATATATATATATATATTATATATATGTGTGTGTGTATATATATATATATATATACATAAATATATATATATATATATATATATATATATATATATATATATACTTATATATATATTTGTGTGTGTGTGTATTTGCGTGATTAAAAATCCAGACAGCTAACATTTAATAAGCATAAATTATGTTTTGGGCGACAAAAGATTGAAGGTAATAATTTCGACTATGGTTTGATCAAAACTAACTCTCTCTCTCTCTCTCTCTCTCAAAATTCGATCCTACAAAACAGCCGAACCCACAGCATCAGCGGGTGTAACATCATTCTAGTCCTGCCTTTTCTTCCTGCCATCTATCTCAGCCCGACTGCAATCTACCTTAAGGGACCCACCCACCTTCCCAGTTTCCCCTTCTTCATTTACGCCTCTTCTCAATCTCCTCCTCCTCCTCCTCTTCCTTCTCCTCCTTCTTCTTCTTCTTCTTGCTGTTGTTGTTGTTGTTATTGTTGTTGTTATTTATCATCATCTTCTTCTTCTTCTTCAATTTCTTCTTCATCGTTGTCTTCTTCTTCTTCTTCTTCTTCTTTTTCTTATTGTTGTTTTTCTTTTCCTTCTTCCTCTTCTTCTTTTTCTTCTTGTTCTTGTTCTTGTTCTTCTTCTTCTTCTTCCAGCGAGACGTGGTTATTACGTCGCAGCCTTCATTATGCCTGCCTCTGGTACTAATGGCCCCCTCCAGAACTCCCTTATATCCCGACGGCATTCTGGAAGCCCTCTGGAGCGACCCACCCTAAGAGCTTGTGGCGGAGGCTGGCGAGGCCCTCTGTAATACCCCCGGGGAGCTGCGGCTCTACTTCAAGGGGGGAAAAACGGGAAGGGGAGGGAAGGGAGACCAGAGAGGAGGATGCGAAGAAGCAATGGCCAAGGGTCATGAGAGAGAGAGAGAGAGAGAGAGAGAGAGAGAGAGAGAGAGAGATTGTTAAAGAGTGAGAGGGGTAAAAGAAAGGAAGCTGTGGTCAGGAGGGTTGGGGAAAACAAGGAAACATCACAAAACAAAAAAAAACGAGGAAAAAGCAAGACAAAATACTCTTGTAGTCGACCAAACACAAAAAGAAATACAGCCTCGGCTCCACTAAGAGAATAACATTACCGTTGTAGACAAAAATAGGTCGAAACTAGTTGGTAACATTAATTCAGGCACTGTGATAACGGTAGATTGGCGTCACGGAATCTTTCTTTGCGTTTCAGCTCAATGTATTTAACAATTAATATAGATAGATATCTCGTTAGAGCAAGACAACGTAAAATAATGGTTTATTTCTTAATATAGAATGGTATTGTTATTTCATTCCCTCTACTAGTAAACTCTGGAATTCTTTTTTTTTCATTTTCCAAATTATAAAATCCTTCCTCGTTCGATAGACATATATTGCTTCCTAATGAATTATACACCCTTCTCCCATCAACATATCTAATTTCCTTCGGATCTGGGCAAGGTACGGACACAAAGTACACTCGAGGGTACACTCGGTCACACTATTCTACCTTATTTTTCTTCCTTTTATTTTGTTAAAGCTTTTATAGTTTATACAAGAGACATTTATTTTAATGTTGTTACTCTTCTTAAAATATACTATTTTTCTTTTTTCCTTTCCTCTCTGGGCTATTTTCCCAGTTGGATCCTCTGGGCTTATGGCATCCTGCTTTAACAACTAGGGTTGCAGCTTAGCTAGTAATAATAATAATAATAATAATAATAATAATAATATGTCTCAGCACATCGAGCTCCCAAAAATATTCTTCAGGACCAAACGATAAGACTTCATAGCAAGAGTTCAAGGCAATGAAGAGTATCTGCGTCACATCACAAGACGTTATGAAGGGGGAGGAAAGTTTGGAGGAGGGGAATGAGGTAGAGGAAGAGGAGGAGGAGGAGGAGGAGAAATGAGAGGTGATTTGGATCTGGAGATTGCTGGGAAGACGTTCGGAGGGGAGAAGGAGAAATGGGAGGGAACAGAACAGCCACAAGGAACTGGAAGACAGATGACACGGCTGCGGCGGGAGGGAAACATAAATGGAAAACGTCTGATTGAAAATCTCGTTCAAAACTGATGGCTAACGGCACACCAACCTAATACAAACTTGTGCACACACATACACACACATATATATATATATATATATATATATATATATATATATATATATACATACACACACACATATATATATATATATATATATATATATATGTATATATATAAACTTGTTTTCTAAAGAATATTTTTTTCGTAATGTCATTCTAAATAAAGAGTATTTCAACGCACAATACTGATCGTGATATATACAAGACTCAAGATGATCCGATATGGTGGAACTTTTATTTTTCCTTGTATTGTTGATAAGCTTCCCTACTAATTCCTAAGATTTCAAATGAATAAATCAAGGCAAACTCGATTTAAAAGTTTTTGGCCTATTAAATCGAGGCAACTCGTCCTTTAATTTCAGAACTATTAAATCCAGGCAGCCCGACCCTACGGATTTGAACTATTAACTCAAGACAACTCAACCCTATGTTTTAGGGCTGTTAAATTGAAGTAACTCGGCCATAAGCTTTTTGACTGATAAATCAGGGTAACTAAACGCTTTAAAATTTCAGACTATAAAATCAAGGCAGCCAGGCCCTAAGTTTAGGGTATACCTCGAAGCAACTCAACCCTATGTTTCATGATTATGAAATCAAACAAAATGAAAGCCAAGTTTGTACCATTAAGTCGGGCAAGCTCGTCCGTTTGGTTTTAGGGCGATCAAATCAAGGAAACACAACCTTGAATATTCGTAATATTAAGGTAATACTCAAACACGTGCTTTGCAGCTATCAAATCAAACATTCTCATCCCTAGGTTTTAGGGCTTTTAAATCAAGGAAACTCTGCCTTAAGTTTTCGGACAAATTAATCAGGACAATTCTACCCGTTTTAGGATTATTAAGACAACTCGACTTTAAGCTTTAGGGCTATTAATTCAAGGCAACTCAACCCTAAGTTTATGGCTATTAAATCAAAGCAGCTCACCCAAATACTTTGCGGCTATTACATCAAGGCAACTCGTCATTGTTTCTGGCTAATAAAATCAAGGCAACACAACTCTAAAGTTTTCACGCTTTTAAATCAAGGCAACTGGACTCTAAGTTTACAGGCTATTAAATCAAAGCAAAATTACCCCAGTTTCCTTCTATTAAATTAAAGCAACTCAACCAAGATTTAAAGGATTTGAAATACGACTAATCGTGCATATCTAGAGTAAATAAAGAAAAGTCATTCTCTAGTTTTCGGTTAATTTCTAATCACCATGAAATTAACAACAGCTCCCCACCCCCAACTACCATACTAAATCCACATTAATTTCACTTCTAAACTTTAAGGTATTATATAGCGGATACTTAATCAATCGCATCCCCTTCCTAAGTTGTATTGAGCAGAACCATGCCCTTTCTATGTTATATTTGGGCAGACATACACCCCTTCTAAGTTTTATTGGGCAGACCCATGCCCTTTCTAAGTTTTATTGGGCACACATACCTTTCCTAAGTTTTATTAAGCATACCCATCCCATTCTTAAGTTTTATTGGACATACACCTTCCCTTTCTAAATTTTATAGGGCAGACCTACCCCAATTCTAAGTTTAATTGGGTAGAGAGATCCCCTTTGTAAGATTTATACGGCAGACACAACCCTGTTCTAAGTTTTATTGGGAAGGCCCACGCCCTTTCTGAGTTTTACTGGGTAGACACATGGCCTTCCACTGTCTTGAGTTAGAGTTCTCTTGCTTGAGGGTACACTCGGGCACACTATTCTATCTTATTTCTCTTCCTCTTATTTTGTTAAAGTTTTTATAACTTATATATGAAATATTTATTTTAATGTTACTGTTCTTGAAATATTTTATTTTTCTTTGTTTCCTTTCCTCACTGGGCTATTTTCCCTGTTGGAGACCCTGGGCCTATAAAATCCTGCTTTTCCAACTAGGGCTGTAGCCTAGCAAGTAATAATAATAATAATAATAATAATAATAATAATAATAATAATATTGGGCAGAACCTTCCTTTCTGATTTTATTGGGCACACTCATCACATTTCTAGATTTTATTGGGTAGACATCCCTTTTCCAAAATCTATTGGCCAGACCCATGACTTTTCTAAGACTTTTTAGGCAGACCCATCCCATTTCTAATATTTATTAGGTAGACCCTTACCCTGTCTAAGTTTAATTGGGCAGACCCATCCCATTTCTAAGTTTTATTAAGCAGACCAATCCTTTTTTCATGTTTTATTAGGCAGACCCATTCCCTTTTTGAGCTTTATTGGGCAGACTCATCCCCTTTCTAAGTTTCATTGGACAGACATATGTCCTTTATTAGTTTTATTGGACAGACCCATCACCTTTCTTAGTTTCATTTGGTACACACCTCCCCTTCCTAAGATTCATTGGAGAGACCCATTCCTTTCTAAGCTCTATAGGGCAGACCCATGTACTTTCTAAGCTTTATTGGCAGACTTATTGCTTTCCAAGTTTATATTGGGCAGAAACATTACCATTCTAAGTTTCAGTGGTCAGACCCATCCCATTACCCAGTTATATTGGGCAGACACATTCCTTTTCTGTTTTGCTGTGCAGACCCCTGCCCATTCTAAGTTTTTGGGGGGGCCATGTACTTTCTAAGTTTCATTAGGCAGACCCATCCTGCTTCCAAGTTTTATTGGGCAGACCCACGACCTTTCTAAGTTTTATTTGGCAGACCCATCCCCTTTTCAAGTTTTAATGAACAGACCCATCCCTTTTATGAGGTTTATTGGGCAGGACCATCTCATTTCTAAATATTATTGGGCAGACCCATATCCTTTCTAAGCTTCTTTTGGGAAACCCATGTTTTTTTTTTTTAATTTTATTGAGTAGACCCTTGTCCCTTCCAAGTTTTATTGCACAAACCCATTCCTTTTCTAAGTTTTATTAGGTAGATCCCTGCTCTTTCAAAGTTATATTGCACAAATTCATTCCTTTTCTAAGTTTTATTGGGCAGATCCGTGCTCTTTCTAAGTTTTATTGCACAAACCCATTAACTTTTTAAGTTTAAATGGGCAGACCATCTCATTTCTAAGTTTTATTGGGAAAACCCATATCGTTTCTCGGTTTTAATGGACATACCCATGCCCTTTCTAAGTTTCAATGGGTAGACCTATATAATTTTCAAGTTTTATTGGGCATTATATTATATGACCGGTCTTCCTAAGCATATCAAAACATAGGCTGCATATATGTATACATACAAACAAATGCAGTAAGATATGCCATAAAAACTTTTTTTTTCCTTTTTTTCTTGCACATCCTTTACACAAAAAGAAAAATACAAACACGCCGTCATGATATGCAATTATACATACAAATATGTACGCAACACGTCAATAATGACAGCTAAATATTTAGATAAATATACACAAACAGACACCCCCTCTCACCAGGAAAATGACTGCACCCTCTCCCCATATCCGAGGGACAGGAGCTAAGCGTGACCGGAAAGATATATATATATATATATATATATATATATATATATATATATATATATATATATATATTTATTTATTTATATATATATGTATATATATATATACATATATATATGCATACACCCACTTGCTCTTTATTATTTAGGGAAGATGATATAAGAGCAAAGACAAAACGGGGTATTATATTTCCACTCAATTATAAGAGAACAACTCTACGCACTTACTAGTTAAGAGTAACAATGTCGCAACCAACTTGAGGAAAAGGATATAAGTAAAAAAAAGTGGATGGAGGATAGCAGGACTTGGCCACCTACTCCTTCAAGAAAAAAAAAAATAGTTTATGTATATTGGGAAAAAAAATAATTTTGAAGAATGACTTTTGAATGAATAGAACAGGGGTGGAGGTATATGAGGAGAGGAGGAAGAAGAGGATGTGGAGGAGGAGGAAGAGGAGGTGAGTAAAGAGGGGAGAAGGTGAAATGTGGCTATTGAGGAGAGAAAGGTAAAGGTGGAAGAGGAGGGAGAAAAAGAAAAATAAGGGGGCGGTCGGGGACAGGGTTACTGAAGAGGCAACGCATTGAAGGAACTGAAGGGGAAAGAACCTCTGAAGAGAGAGAGAGAGAGAGAGAGAGAGAGAGAGAGAGAGAGAGAGAGAGAGAGAGAGTCTGAGGGGAGTGACGGCAAAGGGTGGGGTCATAACGACAAGGTGCTGCTGTGCTTCAACTGGTTTCCCTGCTTCTCCCTTCTTGCCTTAAACGACCTCCCCCCCCCACCCCACCACACCCCAACCAGCACAGCAGTGGCCAAAACTCACCCCACCCCCTCCCCTTCCCACTTTCGCTGTTTATGGTCTACTAACGGGATAAATATTATGCGTGAACTGAATAATAAACTGAAAGAGCAAACAACTTCAACGCTTTATCAGCATATATTTGAATGAACACGGCGCATATTTATATAATTACCAAGTCGTTTCACTCAATGGTGTGTTCATTAAAAATTTATTATAAAAAATAACTGGCAAGTAAATCTAACACTTGGTATTTGGATGTTTATGCTAATTCCACCTAGATGAAAATTCAGCTTGTTCTTAACTCACCCTTTTATGTAGAATCTGTCAAAAAAAAAAAAGGCTCTCTATGAACTGCCTTTCAACAACTTGTGTACAATGATAATCTTCGAGTTGCTTACTTGAACATATATATAAAATTTTAAATACTGAATTCGGTATTGCAAATGTTCTTGAAATTATAAAAACACAATAAGGAATTGCAAATGTTCTTAAAATTGTAAAAACAGAATGTGGAATTGCAAATGTTCATAAAATTATAGAAACAGAATACAGAATTGCAAATGTTCTTAAAATTGTACAACCGGAATGTCAAATTGCAAATGTTCTTAAAATTGTAAGAATGGAATGTGGAATTGCAAATGGTCTTCAAACTGTAAAAATGGAATGTGGAATTGCAAATGTTCTTATAATTGTAAGAATGTAATGTGGAATTGCAAATGGTCTTCAAACTGTAAAAATGGAATGTGGAATTGCAAATGTTCTTAAAATTATACAAATGGAATGCCAAATTGCAAATGTTCTTAAAATTGTACAAACGGAATGCCGAATTGCAAATGTTATTCAAACTGTAAAAACAGAATGTGGAATTGCAAACGTTCTTAAAATTGTACAAACGGAATGCCAAATTGTAAGTGTTCTTAAAATTGTAAAATTGGAATGTGGAATTGCAAATGCTCTTCAAACTGTAAAAACGGAATGTGGAATTGCAAATGTTCTTAAAATTGTAAGAAAGGAATGTGGAATTGCAAATGCTCTTCAAACTGCAAAAATGGAGTGTGGAATTGCAAATGTTCTTAAAATTGTAAAATTGGAATGTGGAATTGCAAATGTTCTTCAAACTGTAACAACAGAATGTGGAATTGCAAATGTTCTTCAAACTGTAACAACAGAATGTGGAATTACAAATGTTCTTAAAATTGTAAAAACGGAATGTGGAACTGCAAATGTTTTTCAAACTGCAAAAATGGAATGTGGAATTGCAAATGTTCTTAAAATTATACAAACGGAATACGGAATTGCAAATATTCTTAAAATTGTACAAACGAGATGCGGAATTTCAAATGTTCTTAAAATTGTAAAAACAGAATGTGGAACTGCAAATGTTCTTCAAACTGCAAAAATGGAATGTGGAATTGCAAATGTTCTTCAAACTGCAAAAATGGAATGTGGAATTGCAAATGTTCTTAAAATTATACAAACGCAATACGGAATTGCAAGTATTCTTAAAATTGTACAAACGAGATGCGGAATTTCAAATGTTCTTAAAATTGTAAAAACAGAATGTGGAACTGCAAATGTTCTTCAAACTGCAAAAATGGAATGTGGAATTGCAAATGTTCTTCAAACTGCAAAAATGGAATGTGGAATTGCAAATGTTCTTAAAATTATACAAACGCAATACGGAATTGCAAATATTCTTAAAATTGTACAAACGAGATGCGGAATTGTAACTTTTCTTAAAATTGTGAAAATGAAATGTAGAATTGTAAATGTTCTTCAAACTGTTAAAACGGAATGTGGAATTACAAATGTTCTTAAAGTTGTAAAAACGGAATGTGGAATTGTAAATGTTCTTTAAATTGTACAAACGGAATGCGGAATTGCAATTGTTCTTCAAATTGTAAAAACAGAATGTTGAACTGCAAATAATCTTCAAACTCTAAAAACGGAATGTGGAATTGCAAATGTTCTTAAAACTGTAAAAACGGAATGTGAAATTGCAGATGTTCTTAAAATTGTAAAAAGGGAATGTGGAATTGCAAATGTTCTTAAAATTGTACAAATAGAATGTGGAATTACAAATGTTCTTAAAATTGTACAAATAGAATGTGGAATTACAAATGTTCTTAAAATTGTACAAACGGAATGCGGAATTGCAATTGTTCTTCAAATTGTAAAAAGGGAATGTGGAATTGCAAATGTTCTTCACATTGTAAAAACGGAATGCTGAATTGCAAATGTTCTTAAAATTGTGAAATCAGAATGTGGAATCGCAATTGTTCTTAAAATTGTAAAATTAGAATGAGGAATTGCAAGTGTTCTTAAAATTGTGAAACTGGAATGAGGAACTGCAAATGTTCTTAAAATTGTAAAAACGTAATGCGAAATAGCAAATGTTCTTAAAACTGTAAAATCAGAATGTGGAATTGCAAATGTTCTTAAAATTGTAAAATTGGAATGAGGAATAGCAAATGTTCTTAAAATTATGAATTTGGAATGAGGAATTGAAAATTTTCTTAAAATTGTAAAAACGGAATGCGGAATTGCAAATGTTCTTAAAATTGTAAATTTGGAATGAGGAATTGCAAATCTTCTTAAAATTGTGAAATTGGAATGAGGAATTGCAAAAGTTCTTACAATTGTAAAAACGGAATGCAGAATTGCAAATGTTCATATAATTGTAAAAATGTAATGTGGAATTGCAATGTTATTAAAATTATAAAAAACAGAATGCGGAATGGCAAATGTTATTTAAATTGTAAAATCGGAATGTGAGACTCCAAATGTTCTTCAAATGTCAAAAACGGAATGCGGAATTGCAAATTTATAGGTTAAAAGGTTTAAAGGTCGCTCATGAATACACACACACGTGTTGTGGTTCTACTCGAAGTAAGTTGTCATACGTTTTTTAACAATAGGGTGAATTTGAGAAAATATTTACTGTTGAGAACATTTGCATTTCCGCATTTAATTGTTGCAATCCTATGAACGTTTGCAATTTCCCGTTCATTTGTTTCAGTTACAAGAACGTTTGCAATTTCCCGTTCATTTGAGTGTGTATAAAGTAATTTAATAATATTCAAAGGATTTTAAACGTTCCAGCAGCGCTAGATATCTAAAAAAAACTAATTACCTATCACAATTTATCATAAACGGTATTGCATATTTCCAGTGACTATGACACTATCATATGCATATATGTAAATTATTCAAGTAAAAGAGCATCTCGTTAAATGCGTTTCGCTTCATCAGCACCGATTAAAGATTATAATGATTATTTGCATAATTTCATCAATTGGCGTTTATTATTAGATAAATTCCTTTTCTGAGAGATACGATCTAGTTCTCATTTCTTCTATTCTCTTTTGTTAGGTGCCAACATTTCATTCGGTGTAGAATTTTTATTAAATGAAAGTATTCTATTCTCTATAGAATTTTTGGTAACTATCAGTTTTCTATCCACTGTAGATTTTTTTGATAAATACTATTTGTTGTTCTATTCATTAGAGAATTGTATTATTTCACGAAAATTCATTTCAGCTTCAATGATAACATTCAGCTTACAATCTTACCGCTGAAAATTCTACCAGGTTTGTGCTTCCATAGAATTAATAATAATAATAATAATAATAATAAGAAGAAGAAGAAGAAGAAGAAGAAGAAGAAGAAGAAGAAGAAGAAGAAGAAGAAGAAGAAGAAGAAGAAGAAGAAGAAGAAGAAGAAGCGGTGCAATACATGGCAAACCCGGTCACTAGCATGTGAACGTTCATGAAAAACAACCATTATTTTTTTTTGTGAATTGTAGTATCTGTCAGCAAATACTAACCAAATGTGTATCTGTAGTCGTTTGAGTTATGGCCTTTTAAAATTCGGCACCCTTGAAAATTCGACCCATTTGAACTTTGAACCTATCAAATTTCTACACTGTGTATTTACACTATTTTTATATACGGTATTATGTTTTCGGCAAAGAAAAATTAAGACTTTGATCTTGGTTTCAAGTAAATCGGATAACATTTGACTGAGTTGTAGTAAAAGGTTAGAATTATTCAAAAAATTTCAATGAGTTGTAAAATATCCATTCTGACCTTTCGAGTCTATGCAACTTTGACTTTGACTCTATGAGGTCTAAATTTTAATGGAGTCTATTGTGTCTCATAGTGCATCTCTCCTGAAATTTTCAAGAAAATTTTCAGGGTGGTTTTTCCGTAAAGTTGACAACAACGAAACAAACAGACAAAACCACAAACAGAAAAAGAAATCTACCAAAACAATACCTCTCTCGCCCACCTTTCGATAACAGTATAGAGCGAACACCTGCGAAGTAGCCACCTGTTTGCCTTCTACTTTCAATCATATGCTTCGGGATTGGCTCTCGCAATAACACCTGTTTGGCACGTGCAGATACTTCCTAAATAAATAAAATTAAAGCAGGTAAGAGTAATATATAAAACTATTGTACCAGAGCAGTCGAAAATGACGTCTAACTACAACCCGCTGGTTGGGCAATTTGTGGGAGATTGTGGTTTCCGAGTGTAACTACTCCCTCGTCTCAAGGGACGGGGAGAAACCGAATTGTCAAAAGTCTGAC
>NC_090734.1:152642663-152657663 GCF_036898095.1 Palaemon carinicauda
TGATTTCTCTGTTCCCTCATTTCTCTCCTCCTCCCTACTTATCCCCTACTTTTGATTTCTCTGTTCCCTCATTTCTCTCCTCCTCCCTACTTATCCCCTACCTTTGATTTCTCTGTTCCCTCATTTCTCTCCTCCTTCCTACTTATCCCCTACTTTTGTTTCCCATGTTCCCTCATTTCTCTCCTCCTCCCTACTTATCCCCTACTTTTGATTGCTCTGTTCCCTCATTTCTCTCCTCCTCCCTACTTATCCCCTACCTTTGATTTCTCTGTTCCCTCATTTCTCTCCTCCTTCCTACTTATCCCCTACTTTTGATTTCTCTGTTCCCTCATTTCTCTCCTCCTCCCTGCTTATCCCCTACTTTTGATTGCTCTGTTCCCTCATTTCTCTCCTCCCTACTTATCCCCTACCTTTGATTTCTCTGTTCCCTCATTTCTCTCCTCCTTCCTACTTATCCCCTACTTTTGTTTCCCATGTTCCCTCATTTCTCTCCTCCTCCCTACTTATCCCCTACTTTTGATTTCTCTGTTCCCTCATTTCTCTCCTCCTCCCTACTTATCCCCTACCTTTGATTTCTCTGTTCCCTCATTTCTCTCCTCCTTCCTACTTATCCCCTACTTTTGATTTCTCTGTTCCCTCATTTCTCTCCTCCTCCCTGCTTATCCCCTACTTTTGATTGCTCTGTTCCCTCATTTCTCTCCTCCCTACTTATCCCCTACCTTTGATTTCTCTGTTCCCTCATTTCTCTCCTCCTTCCTACTTATCCCCTACTTTTGTTTCCCATGTTCCCTCATTTCTCTCCTCCTCCCTACTTATCCCCTACTTTTGATTGCTCTGTTCCCTCATTTCTCTCCTCCTCCCTACTTATCCCCTACCTTTGATTTCTCTGTTCCTTCATTTCTCTCCTCCTTCCTACTTATCCCCTACTTTTGTTTCCCATGTTCCCTCATTTCTCTCCTCATTATCTGTAATTACCTCCACATATATCAACACTAACCTCTCTTTCTATCCATTAGTTCTCCTTTCTACTTCTTCACTTTCATTTCCTCTGTCCCCTCATTTCTTTCATTCTTTTCCTTCTTACTTCTCAGTTACTTTCGCTTCCTCTGTTCCCTCATTTCTCTCCTCCTCCTTCTCCTCCCTTACCTTTTTTTTTTCTTTTTTTCCCCTAATTTCTCTCCTCCCTACTTCTCCCGAACTTTTGTTTCCTCCGTTCTCTTATTTCTCTACTCCTTCCTACTACTTTTATAGTTTTGTTTCCTCTGTTCCCTCATTTCTCTCCTCCTTCCTACTTCTCCCTTACTTCCGTTTCCTTTGTTCCCTCATTTCTCTCCTCATCTTTCTCCTTCTTGAACTCAACTACTTCATTCCTCATGGGCTTCCTTAATCACTCCTTCTCAAACCTCACAACAGAGGTCGCGGTCATCAACCTTGTCTCTCTTTTGCTTCTATCTTGAGTAGGTCTTTCTAAAGGTTTAAATGTATGAGTTTATGAATATGACTTGGCGATGGGATCTGGGAGACCCTTCAGTAATGAGTTTTCTCATGGGAAGATCCCGTAAGTTAAGATACCTGGAGTGGTAAGACCCATCCGGTCAACTCTCCTCTCACAGTCCTTCCTCTGTCAAGCTTTGGAAGTCACTTAAAGCTTAAGTCTTTATTTGCTCTTAAGAACTAAGCCTTTTTGAACAACAATTGGGCATACACACACACTCTCTCTCTCTCTCTCTCTCTCTCTCTCTCTCTCTCTCTCTCTCTCTCAAAATAAGTGTAAAATTAAATGGAAAATCATTAAGAATTTGATATTAAAAACATTATATATAAACACGATATATACAGCCAAAAAAAAAAAAAAAATATATATATATATATATATATACACACACATATATATATATATATATATATATGTATGTATATATATTTATATATGCATATTTATATATATATATATTATATATATATATATATATATATATCCACGAGTGGCATTAAATATAAATTAATGAAATGAACTAGTAAATTGCCTAAATCATATAACAGATAGAAAATAAGTCATATTAATACACTATACTGACAATAGTTATATCACAATATTCCCTAGACACACAGAGAGAGAGAGAGAGAGAGAGAGAGAGAGAGAGAGAGAAAGAATCTTTAGTTAAGAAACATCCTTTATAAAGTTTATCTCTTTCTGAGCATCATCATCACTTTCACTCTTTTCTCTTCGGGGAGTTTTCGGTAGCAGTTCTAGCTGGCAATCCTATGGCACCGCGTTCGAATCTCGGACCAGACAAGGAAGAACAGTAAGTGCGTCCCCAATAATACAAATCTGCTTTGATTACCTAAGCAGCAAATTTTGTACCTAGTTATTAGTCGACCGTTGTGGGTCGCCGCTAGTGTAAAGAAGAGATAAACAGCGTAAAATATACTGACGGGACTCTCTCTCTCTCTCTCTCTCTCTCTCCTAGCAAACGTAAACCATGAAGATGTTTTGAACATCATACATAAACATAAATCAAAGAAATGCAAACTCGTTGGGATTCGCGAAACCACGAATTGCAAAATCATTGATTGTGGAAGATTAAAGATTTAGAAGTGAATACACACGGACTCCGGAGAGGTCGTGAAGAATATGAGAGAGAAACCAATCAATCAACAGTACAAAAGAAGGAGATGCTGATGCTCAATAAAACAAGAAGAAAAGGGGGGGGGGGGAAATCAATCCTTAAAGACAATAGAATGTTTTTCATGAACAGACCATTTAAAAGTTTAAAGGTCTCTCATGAATGGCAGAGGCAGGGGACAGTGACAACGCCATAGAAACTGACCATATATACATATGAGTACTGCCCTAGTGCCCTTCTTCACCCACGTTGGGGCCATGAAGGACCAGGCAATGGCTGTTGATGATCCCCCAAAACCACCATCCTTAGCTCACAAGGATGGTGAGGTTGCAGACACTACAAGAAACTTTCGAGCTTGAGCATAAGTCGAACCCCAGTCCAGCATATCATCAGGCAGGGACATTCACAAATTAAAACTCCCACCGTGCTTCCATGACATCTTAGAAAACAAAAGCAATAGTATTTTACATCCAAGAAATACATTAGAAAAAAAAATCTAAATTTCATGTTTCTAAAATGAAATATAAATTTTATGTGGGTCTTGTCGGACCCAAATCAAACACCTTATCTGCGACGCCAGATAATTTACAAGTAATTCATGAACTCACAAAATAACACAAGTACATCAAAATGTTACACATCTTATTACAAATTAAAGATTGACGGAAATAAAATGTAAGAATATTACAATATATATATATATATATAGAGAGAGAGAGAGAGAGAGAGAGAGAGAGAGAGAGAGAGAGAGTCAAAACAAACAGTTTCTATAAACAAAACACGAAAAAAATATTGCATAGAAAAACTGACAATAAAAAGTAATGAACATTGAATCGTTAAGCAACTCAATGTTTATAGTTAAAGAAAGATGCAGACAAAGGCAGAACTAATTTTGTAAACCCAAGGGAAATAAGAAAATAAAATTACTAACCGAATCCGGGACACGTATTAAAGAGCAACAACCCAGAGAGAGAGAGAGAGAGAGAGAGAGAGAGAGAGAGAGAGATCTAAAAGGCGTGGGAAGCTGCCTAAAGGACTGGAGAGAGAGAGAGAGAGAGAGAGAGAGAGAGAGATCCGTTGTACGAGTGGATGAGACACGAGTAGGAGGTAACTGGGAGAAGGCGTGGGCGGGAGGAAGAACCTGAAGCAAGTGGGCGTCTTGGTGGAGGAGGCGTTGCGAGAGGATGAAGGGCAGGAGATGAAAGAGATTTGCAGAGGGCTAAGAAAGGGGGAATTGAAAAATGAAGGGAGGGAAAGGTGGAGGGGATGGAAGCCAAGGAGGATGGTATGAAGAAGAGCGACTGTGCAGAGGAGTTGAAGGAGAAGAGGAATAGAAAGGAAGGGGATGCAGATAAAAAAAAAAAAAGGACGAGGGGGAAGAAGTTAAGAGAGTAAGAAAGAGATGATGAGGAAGTTGAGAAAGATGTCTATAAAATCATCAAGAAAAGTTTGTGTATAAAATCATAAAGAAAAGTTTGTCTATAAATCCCAAAGAAATGTTTGTCTATCAAATCCTAAAGAAACGTTTGTCCATCAGACTCTAAAGAAATATTTGTCTATCAAATCCTAAAGAAACGTTTGTCTATCAGATTCTAAAGAAATGTTTGTCGATCAAATCCTAAAGAAACCTTTGTCTATCAGATTCTAAAGAAATGTTTGTCTATCAAATCCTAAAGAAACCTTTGTCCATCAGATTCTAAAGAAATGTTTGTCGATCAAATCCTAAAGAAACCTTTGTCTATCAGATTCTGAAGAAATGTTTGTCGATCAAATCCTAAAGAAACCTTTGTCTATCAGATTCTAAAGAAATATTTGTCGATCAAACCCTAAAGAAACCTTTGTCTATCAGATTCTAAAGAAATGTTTGTCGATCAAACCCTAAAGAAACCTTGTCTATCAGATTCTAAAGAAAAATGTCTATCAAATCCTAAAGAAACAATTGTCTATCAGATTCTAAAGAAATTTTTGTCTATCAAATCCTAAAGAAACAATTGTCTATCAGATTCTAAAGAAAAATGTCTATCAAATCCTAAAGAAACCTTTGTCCATCAGATTCTAAAGAAATGTTTGTCGATCAAATCCTAAAGAAACCTTTGTCCATCAGATTCTAAAGAAATTTTTGTCTATCAAATCCTAAAGAAACCTTTGTCCATCAGATTCTAAAGAAATATTTGTCTATCAAATCCTAAAGAAACCTTTGTCTATCAGATTCTAAAGAAATGTTTGTCGATCAAACCCTAAAGAAACCTTTGTCTATCAGATTCTAAAGAAATGTTTGTCGATCAAACCCTAAAGAAACCTTTGTCTATCAGACTCTAAAGAAATATTTGTCTATCAAACCCTAAAGAAACCTTTGTCTATCAGATTCTAAAGAAATGTTTGTCGATCAAACCCTAAAGAAACCTTTGTCTATCAGATTCTAAAGAAATATTTGTCTATCAAATCCTAAAGAAACCTTTGTCTATCAGATTCTAAAGAAATGTTTGTCGATCAAACCCTAAAGAAACCTTTGTCTATCAGATTCTAAAGAAATGTTTGTCGATCAAACCCTAAAGAAACCTTTGTCTATCAGATTCTAAAGAAATGTTTGTCGATCAAACCCTAAAGAAATCTTTGTCTATCAGACTCTAAAGAAATATTTGTCTATCAAATCCTAAAGAAACCTTTGTCTATCAGATTCTAAAGAAATGTTTGTCGATCAAACCCTAAAGAAACCTTTGTCTATCAGATTCTAAAGAAATGTTTATCGATCAAACCCTAAAGAAACGTTTGTCTATCAGATTCTAAAGAAATGTTTGTCGATCAAATCCTAAAGAAACCTTTGTCTATCAGATTCTAAAGAAATGTTTGTCGATCAAACCCTAAAGAAACCTTTGTCTATCAGATTCTAAAGAAATGTTTGTCGATCAAACCCTAAAGAAACCTTTGTCTATCAGATTCTAAAGAAATGTTTGTCGATCAAACCCTAAAGAAACCTTGTCTATCAGATTCTAAAGAAATGTTTGTCTATCAAATCCTAAAGAAATAATTGTCAATCAGATTCTAAAGAAAAATGTCTATCAAATCCTAAAGAAACAATTGTCTATCAGATTCTAAAGAAATTTTTGTCTATCAAATCCTAAAGAAACAATTGTCTATCAGATTCTAAAGAAAAATGTCTATCAAGTCCTAAAGAAACGTTTGTCTATCAGATTCTAAAGAAATGTTTGTCTATCAAATCGCGAAGAAACATTTGTTCATAAAATCCTAAAGAAATGTTACTCTATCAAATCGTGAAAGAAAAATTTGTCTATTAAATCATAAAGACACATTTTCAGTTGAATCATGAAGAAACGTTTGTCTATTAAATCATAAAGAAACCTTTTCTGTTAAATCATAAAGAACCTTTTGTTTATCAAATCATAAATAAACATTTGTTTATTATATCCTGAAAACCTTTATCAATTCATAATGAAACGTTTGATTACATAATCATAAAAAAACATTTGTCTACCGTATCAAAGTAATCCCTCCCATTTTCAACAAAATCGCGCAGTACGTTTCGAATATAACTTTATTAGTATTGAATTCGTAATCTTGACCTGGATCTCTTCCCTGAACAAATCCGTTGTGTGTTGTGGAAATCTTGAATGAATTATGTACCTGGTAGTTTGTTGACCACGGTGGGTCGCTAGCCTTATCTCAAAATGATTGCTGATATTTGAAGTGTGGAAGCCAACGCTAGTACCTTCTTTCAATTGTTTAGTGTAAGTGGCAACAGAAAAGCAGTATCTAAATTCTTGCAATAATAATAATAATAATAATAATAATGTCAGTGGTAAAACGCAGGGGTCAGTAACAGACATCTAATTTTTTTTAACGCGTTTCATTATTTTCTTCACCAAATTCCATCATTTAAATTACTAGTAGTATCATTCATGTCATTATCATCACCATTATAATCAAATTGTTTCAGTATTACCATTAATGTAAATTTTCCCTTCCGTTGGCTGCTATGATCAGTGCTATAGTCTCTTCAGTATCTAACTTATATATATATATAAAAAAAATAATATTCAACAAATATAATTTCATTAATAAAATTTCGTTGGCGATTAGGAGGCCATTCAGTTGGGAGGTGCCTACAGTGAAACATTTGAGGAGCACTGGTGACATTAATGTTAGCTAAATCTATCGATTCCAATATATGCATCCATACAACATATATCATTATTATCATTACTATTATCATCATCAATTCTATTATATGGTGGAATAATTTGTAGACCATAAACAGTAGTTGTTTCCAACATTGTAACTGAATTTACTAGATAGGATATATAACAATAGACACTTGGAACATGATGGCCAAGGAAAGTTACAAAGCCCCAAATGTGTCACTGAAACAACCATCCAAACGCCTCTTGTCTCCACTGGCTGAACAAGAGCAAGCTAATATGTTTACAATCTATTCCAGGAAAATGTACAGAATGGTCTCTGGATACATTACTTTCTTTGAGAGAGAGAGAGAGAGAGAGAGAGAGAGAGAGAGAGAGAGAGATCCAGGACGTCCGTAAGCACTAGAATTAGCTAATTCTCTTTCAAGAGGATCAGCAACCATATGTTGAAAATCAAGGAGATAGGAACTATGCAAACAGAGTAGCATCATCTGCAACCGAGTAGTATCATCCCAACTCTATTTCCGTTCTAATGCGCCTGGGTCAATATTTCTATCCTCTCAAGTATAAAATCTATTTTGATATTTAATGAAGTAAAAAAAATTATATAAAAATAAATATCCGACGAAAACTGATTTTTATATCTGTTAAGAATCCATATTTATTCAAAATTTGAGATGTTTCTATTATAATTTAGCAATTTTTTTCAGTATTCTCTGAACCTTTTTGAATTATTATCATTATTATTATTATTATTATTATTATTATTATTATTATTATTATTATTATTATTGCTGTTGTTGTTGTTTTTGTTATAACATTAATATGAAACTAAATACAAATAAATTCGAATACAATGCATTTATATTTGAAAAAAATATATAATAATTTACTTCTCACAGAACTGAAAATTCCACATAAAATATCACCAAAAGAAAAAAAAAATTATTCTTCTAAAAAGTGAGAGAAATAGTCGTGGAAATAAGGAAAACCGAAATTCTCCCGCGAACACAGCTTGGCGAGTTAAAGATCCCACTAAGGAGACCAGGAGAAACTTGAAGAACGAATTCTCTCTCTCTCTCTCTCTCTCTCTCTCTCTCTCTCTCTCTCTCTCTCTCATTCATATTTTTGTGCTGGAGTCTGAATCTAATGATTTATTTAGAAAGTTTTCGATCGTTAATAACTTCAGTCTACGGCAATAAAAGTTAGATATGATCGTTTCGAACTTCAGTCTACGGAAATTGAAGTTAGATAAGTTCGTTTATAATTTCAGTCTACGGAAGCTAAGATAAGATAAGATAAGATAATTCCTAACTTCAGTTGAAGTTATATCAAATTTGAGTGGTGCAGCATACATCGTCGAGTGCCGTGCTGCTGATGGTCTTCCAATTTAGAAGTATGAAGAGCTAATGCTGTGAAATTCTTTTATACTAGGATGATCATCCTTCACCTATCAATTTAAGCAGGAAAGTATTAAGGGCTTTGGTTCGAATAAAGGGCTGACGTGCTATTTATTATTATTATCATTATTATCATTATTAATAGCTAAGCTACAACCCTAGTTGGAAGAGCAAGATTCTATAAGCCCATAGACTCCAAGAGGGAAAAATAGCCCAGTGAGAAAAGGGAATAGGGAAATGAATAAACGATATAAGAAGTAATGAATAATTATATAAAATATTTTAAAAACACATGGACCGTTATATGAAGCACATGATAATGAGAAATTCTTCAACAAGCAGTTAAAGCAATGTAAAGTTCAATTAAAAGAATAGCAATTGACGTGGTTGTGGTGGCCGATGTGGTAACGTCCCTGACTGGTGATCGCCCGACTGGGGTTCGAGTCGCTGCAACCTCACCATTCTCGTGAGCTAAGGATGTGGTGTTTGGGGGAACCTATAGGTCTCTCTTCTGAGTCATCAGCAACCATTGCCTGGCCCTCCTTTGTCCTAGCTTGGGTGGAGAGGGGTCTTGGGCGCTGATCATATGTATATACAGTATATGGTCAGTCTCTAGGGCATTGTCCAGCTCAAAAGAGCAATGTCACTGTCCCTTGCCTCTGCCTTTCATAGGCGACCTTTACAACTTTAAAAGTGCTGCTGGTGACATTTGTGTAAGGTAATGCTATGTCCTATTTCTCCTATAGGGGTACGTCCCTCATAAATAACTTACTGATGTGACTCAAGTTAGTGCTTATTATTTACTTCCGAGTCATGTCAGTTATGTCGAAATCAATAATTTTTTCTAATCGAGAATTTATCAGAAGAAAAAATTCAATGCAGAATTACGCAATGGAACAAAGAAAGCGCAACACCAGAGGCAGCAAACAAAGAAACATTTCTTTTACTTTTCTTGTTTTAGGTAAATTAAAAACTACAGATGAAGAATTACTTTGAACTCTTGTGAAAGATGAGGAAGACCTTTTAGATGACTGAAATAATTAAAAAACTATTTCAATGGTTCTTGTAACCTTCTTTCACCGAGTACCCTGTGATTTATCGGACCATTAATACATACATCCATCAGTCATAATTAATCGATAATGACATTGGATTAGAATAGACACATTATAAAACATTACCACAATAAGTATTATTGACGTCAGAGTTATTGATTCAATTCATGAATCACTCAAGTACGTACAGATGGACACTGGATTCCTTGGTACACTTCGCTCCTAGGGATTGCACCCTGTCACACTCAAACTGCACAGCAATTTCCTGTGTGTAAACCCCCCCCCCCCACAACCTCTGCCATCTCTATAGTAGCGGTTTGGTTATTCGCCGTGAAGTAACGGTGTGACACGGTGCATTTCCTCAGAGAGAGGTGTACCAATAATTCTTGTGTCTAACTGTACACTGGCACATATACGATAGATTCATACATCTTAACACCATTGGTTGGTCACTTTTACTAAAGAGATGTTCGAAGTACAAAGATGGTTAAATAACTAATCACTTTCAAATGATTATCATAAATATTACGTAAGTTACATAATATCTTTGCAAAAGTACAAAGCTGTTCGACACTTAACAAGGAATATTATTGGCATTATTATTCCAACTATCATTAATACCATTATCTGTCTTACTACCAGTCAAGCCCAAGGCCTAATTAGAAAAGCAGACTGCTACTAGCGTAAGAGCCTACTATACTGTATATACAAAATGCAGCAGGGCTAATAAAAAACAGTAAACTGTAAAATATATAAAAATATACATTGTGTAAGTATATATATATATATATATATATATGTGTGTGTGTGTGTGTGTATATATATATATATATATATAAATATATACAGTATATATAGCTAGGAATATATTGTTATTATTATTATTACTATTATTATTATCATTATTATCATGATTATTGTTATTATTATTATTATTAGCTAAGCTACAACCCCAATTGGAAATGCAAGGGGCCCAACAGGGAAAATAGCCCAGTGAGGAAAGGAAATAAGGACATAAATAAAATACAAATACAAGAGAAGTAATCAACAATTAAAATAAAATATTTTAAAAACAGTAACATTAAAACATCTTTCATATATAAACTATAAAAAGACTTATGTAAGCCTGTTCAACATAAAAACATTTGATGCCAGTTACACCAATTCAACTACCTGATTAGGAAGATCATTCCATAACTTGGTCACAGCTGGAATAAAGCTCCTAGAATACTGTGCAGTGTTGAGCCTTATGATGGAGAAGGGTTGACTGTTAGAAATAACTACATACCTAGCATTACGAACAGCACAGTTCTGTCCGGGAAGATCTGAATGAAAAATCTTATGGAACATGCATAATAAACTAATTCAACGACAGTGCTAGAGATTAATGTCTTGATCAGGAATAAGAACTTTATTAGACCATAAGTTCCTGTCCAACAAATTAAAATGAGAATCTGCAGCTGAAGACCAGACAGGACAACTATACTCGAAACAACGTAAAATGAAAGGAATTAAAACACTTTCTCATAACAGATTCATCCCCGAATATATTACAAGACATTTCTCAATGAGAGGCAGACCTAATATGTTTCTCAACGGTAAATTTGGTGGCAAGAATCACACCTAAAATCTTAAATCATAAAGAGCTAAAGAAACAATATCAATGCAAAGTCGAGATGCTGAGGACTCATGCCCCATAATTTGCACCATACATTAATTCTAGCTAGATCTCTGTAAAGGTAGGTAGTAGGTTGGCCAGGGCACCAGCCACCCGTTGAGATACTACCGGTAGAGAGTTATGGGGTCCTTTGACTGGCCAGACAATATTACATTGGATTCATCATCTCTGGTTACGGTTCAATTTCACTTTGCCTATACATACATCGAATAGCCTGGCCTATTCTTTACAGATTCTCCTCTGTCCTCACACACCTGACAACACTGAGATTACCAAACAATTCTTCTTAACCTAAGGGGTTAACTACTGCGCTGTAATTATTTAGTAGCTACTTTCCTCTTAGTAAGGGTAGAAGAAGCTCTTTAGCCATGATAAGCAGCTCTTCTAGGAGAATGACACTCCAAACCATTGTTCTCTAGTCTTGGATAGTGCCAGAGCCTCTGTACCATGGTCTTCCACCATTTTGGGTTAGAGTTCTTTTGCTTAAGGGTACACTTGGGCACACTATCTTATCTAATATCTATTCCCCTTGCTTTGTTGAAGTTTTTATAGTTTATATAGGAAATATATAAATATATAGAGAGTAGCATCATATGCATACGCAACGAGCATGTTTTCTAGGCCAAACCACATGCCATGTGTGTTATTATTATTATTATTATTATTATTATTATTATTATTACTTGCTAAGCTACAACCCTAGTTGGAAAAGCAGGATGCTATAGACCCAGGTGCTCTAACATGGAAATAACCCAGTGAGGAAAGGCAACAAGGAAAAATAAAAATCAAAGAAGAGTAACAACATTAAAATAAATATCTCCTATATATACTATAAAACCTTTAACACAACAAGAGAAAGAGAAACAAGGTATAACAGCGTGCCAGAGTGTACCCTCAGGCAAGAGAACTCTAACCCAAGATTGTGGAAGACCATGGTACAGAGACTATGGCACTATCAAAGACTAGAGAACACTGGTTTGATTTTTGAGTGTCCTTCTCCTAGAAGAGCTGCTGACCATAGCTAAAGAGTCTCTTCTACCCTTAACAAGAGGAAAGTGGCCACTGAACAATTACAGTGCAGTAACCATTAGGGTGGAGAAGAATTGTTTGGTAATCTCAGTGTTGTCAGGTGTATGAGGACTGAGGAGAATGTGTGAAGAATAGGCCAGACAATTCGCTGTGTGTGTGTGTGTGTGTTTGTGTGTGTGTGTGCAGGCAAAGGGAAAATGAACGAACCGTAACCAGATAAAAGAATGCAATGTAGTACTGTCTAGCCAGTCAAAAGAACCCATAATTCTCTTGTAATGGGCTAAGAATACTACCCTAAGGAAAACCAGATATCTCATTCCTTTTCACTATGGGGCCCATCATCATCAACCCTTTGCGACCTATTAGAAATTTAGTTATGATGCTAAGGAGAGACCCACCCACTCCTAAATGTTTGAGTTTAAAATCTAGGCCCTCGTGATTAACACGGTCAAAGCCAGCACTAAAATCAAGGCCAATCATACGAACCTCCTGACCACAATTAAGGGATTTCTGTACAGCATTGGAGATTGTAAAAAGGGCATCAAAATGCTTCAAAACCTTTACAAATTTCAAACTAGGGAACAGATGATAACCTTCAGCAAACATATTTACACGTTTTGCCATAAGCCATATAAAAAGTTTTTTATAGCAAAGGTTTTCTAGACGCAGAAAAAAATATATATAATTGATCACGTGAATAGATGGACCTGGCACTATCTTCTCATAGCTCACGTCACTTACAAATATCCAAGCATCCCCTTCCTCAAACCACTACCACTAGTTGGGAAATCTTTTCTTACCTAAAACAGCTTGAAGTTTTAAAGGTCACTCATGAATGTCTGAGGCAAGCGACAGTGACAATGCCCTAGCTGGCAGGGCATTGCCCTAAACACTGACCATATATATATATATATATATATATATATATATATATATATATATATATATATATACATATATATATATAAATATATATATATATATCTTTAGCACACAATGATGGTGAGGTTACAGACACCTGAAGAAACTGTAGAGCTTGAGCGGGACTCGAACCTCAGTTCGATAGATCACCAGGCAGTGACATTTCCAATGAGCTACCACAACCCTTATCAATATTCTATTTATCTCATGCATGACATGTGACTGAATGGCCTCTCGGTGTAAAAAAACTGTCTACAAAACCTGTACTTTCCTGCACTTTCCAACACCTCGATGTTCCAATCTCATATTTAGATCACACCATTTTCCCTTCTGTCTATTCCATACAACAATACCCTCTTCTATCACGTCCCCATTCCAGCGTCACTGCGGGTGGTCCTAGTCACCCACCCCACCCAAAATAAATGATTATCGACGACCAATATTCAACAAGACCAGAGGATGGATGAGAGGTCATACCGCCCATTGTGCTGACTCAAGCAACACCCTCAGAATGGCCTTGAGACATGCCCCAGGTCACCCTTGAGCGACGAGAGATTGCAGAATGACGTCCTTGGTAAGACCAAAGGATTTGACCACCTCTCAAGTACTTCTTGTCCTGCAGCGGTTTCACAAAGGACTTGGAAAGGAGGAGGAACAAACGATTTCTCATGGCGGTTCAAATACACACTGTGTTGCAAGACGGAATGTAGTATTTAACAAACATAAATCTTATATATATATAATTAATATATATATATGTGTGTGTGTGCACCGCTCTATATATATATATATATACATATATATATATATATATATATATATATATATATATATATCTATATATAGATATATATATATATATATATATATATATATATATATATATAGCGAACACACACACACATATATATAAACATATATATATATATATATATATATATATATATATATATATATATATATATATATGTATATATATATATATATATGTATGTATATATATATAAAATATTTATACAGTATGTACATATATATGCAGTATGTATCTATACATATATGTGTTTGCAAGAATAACAAACACAAAAAAAAATTCTCGTAACAAGAATGACAACAGTTTCATCTCTAACTACTAACGCAAAAAGAATCCTCGACACGAACAGAAACCTGTGATCAAAATAAACAATATCTATGAACCTAAAATAACGCTAAAAAATACATAATAATATTAAAAGAGAATGCATGTTGGCAACACAACATATTCATACGAATACAAAAACCATTGAAATGGCAAAACCTCACATAACGCCTTCCAGCAATTCCTAATTTCTAATTAAGTATTTTCCCACGCGAGCCAGAGCCAAGTCGTCTCTCTCTCTCTCTCTCTCTCTCTCTCTCTCTCTCTCTCTCTCTCTCTCTCTCTCTCTCACCATTGACGAGGATAATTCAAGGGACTCTCTCTCTCTCTCTCTCTCTCTCTCTCTCTCTCTCTCTCTCTCTCTCTCCATTGACGAGGATAATTCAAGGGACTCTCTCTCTCTCTCTCTCTCTCTCTCTCTCTCTCTCTCTCTCTCTCTCTCTCTCTCTCTCTCTCTCTCTCTCTCTCTCTCTCTCTCTGTACATATATATATATATATATATATATATATATATATATATATATATATATATATAAAGTGTTACCCCTTAAGTAGAAACAATAAAAAGGTAGAAAAATGCAAAAAAGGGAAGAAGGAAAATTAAGATTAAAATAAACTAAAATTATAGAGGAAAGATTAAAACGCAGAGGCAATAAGCGGACCAGGTCAAAGGTCACAACTTTTACACGAATCATCTTGACCTGCATGTCACAAGTGCAAAATTTTTTACCACTATTGTGGCCCCATGGCCATAGTCTGCTTGATTAAACATTATATGAATGACTAAACTATTATTTGACAAACTGTGGTCCTGTTGTGCATGCAAAGATTTTTTCTGAGCCATTCATATGTAAAATTTAGACAAATTTATGGTTTGGAAATAATTCAAGCAGATCCCTTCACCCGCGGTTTGAAATTATATATGTATGTATATATATATATATATATATATATATATATATATATATATATATATATATATATAGATATATATATA
>NC_090734.1:152662663-152667663 GCF_036898095.1 Palaemon carinicauda
CCAACTAACCAAAACGGTGAAAGACCGTTTTACTGGAAGATTGATTGATTGATTGATTTAAAAGTTTTCAGGCAGCCTGACATCTAAGGTCATTGGCGCCATTTACTGGAAGAGTTACAGGTTGTGATTCAATGATAATAAAATAAAGCTATCTTTCATAATTATAATTCATATGAGCAATACTTAATATACCAATTTTATTGAAAAAAAAAACATTACCCCAAATTAGATAATTATGAAAATTCCCACGCGTCATTTAATCTCAATTTGAAATATGTATCCAAATATGTATATAATTACGATATATTGGATTATCAATTATAACAATAACAATAACACTCTCCAAAGGGTGAGCAACCAGTCCTACTCCAGCCAAAAAAAAAAAAAAAGATAGATACTGAGGCATTAGTATCATATAGGTTGGTTATCATTAGGAATGTTTCGTCATTATTGGCAATTATGTCGTGTACATACAAATGATGTCCTGAAAGGAAGACAAAACCGTTACTAGGTCAAGATAACACTGCAAAATACATTTGTAATATAGATAATCTCTCTCTCTCTCTCTCTCTCTCTCTCTCTCTCTCTCTCTCTCTCTCTCTCTCTTGACCTAGTCCTGCATATTTGTAATAATAATACCCATCATTATTAATACTATTATAATGAAAATAGAAAACAACACAAAAAGGAATAAAATGTTAGGGTACATAAGTGCATATCCAGATTACGACTAAAAACACATGATAGAGTAACTGCTATATTTATCCCTTATTTGAAAAAGATACCTCTTCAATTTCTACACACACATATGCAATATATATATATATATATATATATATATATATATATATATATATGAGAGAGAGAGAGAGAGAGAGAGAGAGAGAGAGAGAGAGAGAGAGAGAGAGAGAGAGAGAATACAAAACTATGGGGTTAGTCGTTAATCGTCGACAAAGTATTATTATTATTATTATTATTATTATTATTATTATTATTATTACTTGCTAAGCTACAACCCTAGTTGGAAAAGCAGGATCCTATAATCTCAGAGGCTCCAACAGGGAAAATAGCCAAGTGAGGAGAGGAAACAATGAAAAATATAATTTTTAAGAAGAGCAACAACATTAAAATAAATATTTTCTATATGAACTATAAAAACTTTAACAAAACAAGAGGAAGAGATGCAAGACAGAACAGTGTGCCCGAGTGTACCCCCAAGCATGAGAACTCTAATTCAAGACAGTGGAAGACCATGGCACAGAGGCTAGGGCACTACCCAAGACTAGAGAATAGAATTTTTTCGCGTTACGAAGTATAGCGAAAAATAATTGTCCTAACGACATGTAAGCAGATCTTAAGTGTCTTGTTACTTAAGTTCAGTTGTTATGTAGGCAGTGGCCAATGAGAATTTAGTGTTGGGTGAAACTTATTCGATGTTTGAAGAGGTATTTAGTAAGTGGTCACTTTCTAGCGCACGCTAGCCAGAGCAAGTCGAATTTATTAGCCAGGACGCCAGGCAGGGTCAAATACAGCTTCAGATGTGAATAGTGTTTTCACGCTAGCAATCAGAATGCTGAAACCGTTTCAAGAAGTGATGGACAATCTATTATCCGATTTCCAGCAGAATATTCAACAAGTATCTGCACCTCGTAAAATTATGATGGAAAACCATTTGAATGAGCATCGCGTTATTTTGAGGAAACTGATATGAAAATGTTAGCATTAGATGCGAATGTTTATCAACTTGGAGGACAAGGAACATCTAAAACTGCTGCAGAAACGAGTTAGTACGCAAAGAGCAGCATCGCCGAAAGTGTCAAGCTAGTTAAAGATCGAGGGAAAGTGTGGATTCATATCAACTTTGATGGAAGAGGTCTAGAGCTCAATAAAGGCTGAGAGTTGACATTGGAGCCGGCAATGTACCAAGAAAGACATCGAAAAGATAAGTGAAAATATAGCTGTTTTTATTTTGTATACTTAGCAGTTGGTACAAGGAAATTGGAACATTGTGTTTATTTTATTTTATTGTTTTTTAATCGCCTGTTGGTTGTTGTTATTCACAATACATTGAACAGAATTAGATTGGGTCCGGTAAGATAGTCATTGACGTCTAAAAGGGCGATCACAAAATTCCATTTCAAAACCGTTACTGTGGTTGTTGGATTGGGTAACAATAGGTCAGAAAGGGACGAATCAGAATTTATTAAAAGAGAATGGGTGACACTGGTATCAGAAAAACTAAGAAATAATTCCTTTGACGGTGACCAAGAATGGAAATGGTAAGCAAAGGCTGGTTTTTTATTACAAACTTTTTAAGGATTTAATCAGTCTACAGTCTGCTTATCGCATAGAAATCTATTAAAACGTTGCCAATATCTTTTTCATTGGGGGAAAAATTTAAAAAGTTTTTAAAATGGATTATCTTTAGATATTTTTGAAAGCGGCGGTACATCTTTACTAAAGTTCTTAAGTCTGTTAGATATTGGAGATCTATGGAAGTGAAAATTGAAGTATTTTTAGATGATAGCATAGCTGCGGATGGTTGTTTCGAAGGGGCATTGGATGCTAGTTATTTACTTTAAAAGCTTCAAGATTTGGATTTATTTACAAGAAAGTATAATTGGTTTTCAGACTCTAAATTATATTTGGAAAGGTTTACAGTGGACGAATACTGAAGGCAAATTTCGTAACTACAGTATTAGGATAAACTATGTCGTTAAAGACCTTGTTTAGATGTCAAACCTTCTGAATTAACAAAAACGTTATTTTAACTAATATCTTTGGGACAGAATTGTCTGTTACATAATTTCCACGAAATTTGTCGTGAGAGGTATTGTTAAAATGAAAACGATAAGTATTTCTGTATTTTTACATATTGAGCAAAGCTAGTTGGGAACTTAATGGGGAAATATCAGATGCTCTACTTGGGATCACGTTTTGACGCAGAAATTCATTCTTTTTATTTTGGTCGTTACTTTAACTATATACTTGCATCAGACTTATTTAACCTATTACTTCATTGTGACGCCTAAGATGTAGGCAGTTTATCACTATATTGTGACGCCTAAGGTGTAGGCAGTTTATCACTATATTGTGACGCCTAAGGTGTAGGCAGTTTATCACTATATTGTGACGCCTAAGATGTAGGCAGTTTATCACTATATTGTGACGCCTCAGATGTACTGTAGCAGCTTAGCACTATATTGTGATGCCTCAGATGTAGGCAGTTTAGCGCTATATTGTGACGCCTCAGATGTAGGCAGTTTAGCACTATATTGTGACGCCTCAGATGTAGGCAGTTTATCACTCTATTGTGACGCCTAAGATGTAGGCAGTTAATTACTATATTGTGACGCATCAGATGTAGGCAATTTATCACATTGCGAAGCCTCGGATGTAGGCAATCTTATCAATATATTGCGACGCCTCATAGGAAATTTACCGCTATATTACGACGCTTCAGACATATGAAATTTACCTCTATAATGTGACTCCTCAGATTTGATAGTTATATTGTGACGCCTCTGGTGTTGGGAAATTTATATGTTGTGACACCTCAGTAGTAGGTTTGGAGTAATTCTGAAGTTTTTAGCGATGAATACAGCGCATTTTTTTATCATGAAAAGAGTGGTTGGAAACTGGACAGCAAATGAATCTTTAAAATTAAACATGAAGGAGCAGGAGGCAGTCGACAGAATTATGTAAAGTACTTGGGCAATGTTTGAACGTTGTTCCAGATAAAAAAAATTTCGATTTTAATGCAAGTAGGTAGCAAAAAGCCAGATTTGGAAATCATAGAAAACCAAAGAATTTAAACTTGTACTGAATACACTGTTCAGGTCATCAATGTATGTTAGCCCAGAAAGAGTACAAAAGAGCGGATTTTTTGAAGTGTTGTCAACTAACATGGATGAATGGTCAATTCTTGCTTACATTTTTCAGAGTTATGGACTTGTGAGAGTTATTCATTCTTAAGACTGTTTTTCTACTTTTAAAAATATGTTGAGGTTTTTTAATCTCTAATATTGGTGTCCCGGTACAGAGGGAATTGATGCTTTAACTTGAGGTTTGGTGTTTTATACCAAAGGTTATTAATAAAATGGAGGTAAAAATTCTTGAGTAAAATATTCCAGAGTGAAAGTCCTCTCCATCTTGACTGTTGATTTTAACGAGGGAAACTTTATTGTTAAACTTTGAGTGTTTACGTAACAAAAGGTTTATTACACACGGCAAAGATTAAAAAAAAAAAAAAAAAAAAATGGGATTTTTCGCTGAAATTTAACTTTGATATAGAAGGTAAAGGTTTTTGAAATTATAAGTATATATGTACAATGTTTTATTTTTGGAATCTGCTTTCCAGGATCGTGAATGCAATGAAATGCCAGCAGTCGTCTTTAATGGTGGCATCTAATTTGGACAGGAAATTGGGGGACCTCAGTTGTCATGGGCATCTTCTATCATCGATGAATGACAGCACTGACAAGGCCTACCAACTTGTCTTTCAACAAAGAGAAACCTACAATAATGGTCACGAACAAAGCGAAATGCAATTGTATGTTGCTTTGTTTATCACGCTTTTATTAGATTCCGGTGCTTTAGTAATCTCCAGTGATCAAGCTATTTATGCCATAACGTGCATGCATGTAATGAGGGGTTACATAGATCCAACGGAAAATTCACTTGTTAAATCTTTGCAAGCACCTGTGAAGCATTAAGCTGGTAGATCGGTGCATACAAAGGATCTTTTTGATAATATGGTGTGGCAGAATCCGTGCGGATTATATTTTCCTATATTGAAAAACTTCTTTATTATTTTGATAGATCATTAAGGTTTTCTTATCTGAGATTTGGGGAATTAAGTTTATTGTAATTTGAAGATTTCTGAGTTGAACAGAAAAAAAAAAAAAAAAAATGAAAAATCACCAATACTGTGAAGTTTTTGATATCGGAAGTTGTCACAAATGCTTTTCCATATTTGATGTATTTTGCTTGATACAGAG
>NC_090734.1:152673189-152685689 GCF_036898095.1 Palaemon carinicauda
TGCATATATGTGTGCGTGTATTTTTATAATTACAAAGACAAATACACACGCATTCATATATATTCATTAATATATATGTGTATGTATATATATACATGTATATGTATAAATACACATTATATAAAAACATGATATATACACACATTTATATGTGTGTTTTAGTGTGTATGTATGATATGAATATATTCATATATATATATATATATATATATATCATATACACAATAACATACGTACGTGTATATATACAAATATATACATACGTGTATATATATGTATACATATGTAAATCATATAAATGTTTACAAGTGTTAATCTATACACATGTACGCACGTATAAGAGTTCACGGTACACATGCGCACAGAGATAATTATTAACAAAATAAGCACATTATATACAGTCCCCAAATTAACTAATTCCATCAAAAAACCTCCAGAAAATATAATTTCAGAAATCAAGAGCAAATTCAGTGAATCAAGTTATCACATTCACACAAAATAAACGGGAGGAGGAGGAGGAGGAGGAGGAGGAGGAGGAGGAGGAGAGGAGGAGGAGGAGGAGGGGGAGGAGAAGGGAGGGAGGCACATGATGGGTGACACTAAGGGTAGAATGACAGGTGCGTGTGGGTGGAACAGCTCTTGTTACCGCCCACACATGATACCTGGGCTTCCTCACCCACTCTGCCCACCCGCCCGTGCCCATACCCATAGCCCAGACCCCACCCCCTCCCCTACAACCTCCCCTCACACAACTTGTAATGGGCATACCATCACCACCAGGTTCAATACTAACACCTCCAATTCAACGCCCATTCGATGGAAACTGGATATACTTGATTTGTCTTCTTTTTCTCGCTTTAATTTGTCATTTAGTCTATTTCAATTCGGTTTTCGAGAGTTTGCGGGTGTATGCATGGTGTGTGTGCATGTGTGTATATGTGTGTATATATATATATTATATATATACACACATATATAGTATAATGATAATTTTCCACATTTATGTGTGTTTTTTCATATATACTTATATAAGCTATATATTGTATACCTCTTAATATATGGATTCTCACCTCCCTCGGGATCAGACACTTGAGGTAGAGAGAATCCAGATATCAAGAGGTATAAATGACTTATATGAATATATATATATATATATATATAAATGTATATATATGTACACTATATATATATATATATATATATGTGTGTGTGTGTATACAAACAACATATATATACACACACACACACACACACACATAAATATATATATATATATATATATATTATGCTGTATGGTTGGAATACTAAATGCGAAAACATACAAAATAAATAACATTTAATACAAAAGAATGAACAAATGATTAAAATCTAAAAAAAAATGAGATTAGAACAGGAATTATTAAAATAAAATCAATTTTCACTAATATTAACCCTTACATCTTTTCGTTTTCCTAAAGTAATCACTTTCTTAGGAAAGGAAGAATAAATCTCCTCATTGTCTCCACCTCTGGTGATGAAGCTATAGAAAGATTCGTTCAATCTGTATACCTGTTTGTTAGCTTGTTCTCTATTTATTCACAAAGTATCTTAATATCATACAGATGGATTTCAATTCCATCAGATTCTATTCACAAGTTTTATATATATATATATATACATATATATATATATATATATATATATCTTGTGCATTTGGATGTGGTTTTGGTTATGATTTTTTTCTTTTTTCTGAAACGGGCTCTTGCATTTGGCCAGCCAATGGGTTATTTGCCAGAAAGTTTAACTGACTTCCTGAGTAAAGAATGAGTTTGCGTATCGCCATGACTAGCAAAGATGTTTTAGTCAGGGCCACCCATACTAGGGTGGTCTGCCGAGAGCGATAGAGCAAAAGTCTCCAACCATCACCAATCCTCAGTGACCAGCGTGGTGATGAAAACTTATCATAACCCCGACATGAATTGACAATGTCTGAGGCCTTTGTCCTACAATGGACAACAAAGGGCTACATTTGTTGTTATTGTAACTTGAACTACAGTGCAGTTCACCACTTTTTCCTATCTTCGTTGCATTTGCGGCACGCTTATCTACTTCATCGATTCCAAACTTAACAAATCCCTTTTTCTTTCCCCAATTAAAAAACTGATAGACCTTCTATGCCATCTTTCGTTCTCTTGGACGAAGGATCAAACGCGGAAAAACTATCCACGGTTTCTACGAAAACCTACTGTGCGATAAATGAATACGGAAGCTAATCTCCAACCATTTTAGAAGATTTAACCGAGTATCTTAGTGAACTTACCCAAGGAAAGATGTGGTGAGATGTATGCCACATCACCAAGTTTCTCGTTTCCCATCCCTTCTTTTAGTGAAGTGAGGGCGAGGAGAATTGGCATCGCTGGAAATGGTATCTGATTCCGCTCATAAATTGGTTATAAAGTGTAATACTAAGGGATTTAATGTTAAACATTTGGTACTTGCTTGCTTGATTGATTGCCTAACCTTATGCTAAACACGGACTCTTGCGTTGGCAGCCTCGTAAACACATTTGGTAAAAACACTACATCATTTCACCACTCACATTACCGAAACTGTTTTATCTCAAAATTTCAATACAACACGCACGAAACCCAAACCTCCTCTTTATACATTTTTCAAACAACACTGAGCCAACGGCAAGATCATGGTAACAGCATCACCTCCACATTTGCTGCAACTTGTATGTCACACCTGATATCTGTCTTTTAAAGACAACATTCACCGTCGTAACCTTATATGGAGGTTCCCACAAGCAACACGGGGGTCTTCGGGATTGGAGTCGTGACCTGGTCGCCTAATGAATAATGCAAAACGAGAATTTGAGTTAGTTTCAGAGATGTTCATCCTAGTGAGCGCTGAATGAATAAGATGACCGTCCCTCTCCCTCCCGAATATAAACACATACATACACACATTATATATATATATATATATATATATACATATATATATATATATACACATACATAGATATATATATATATAAATATATATATATATATATATATATACACATACATAGATATATATATATATATATATATATTTAGTCGCTATTATGTACTGCAGAACAAACATGTCCTTCCACGTCCGTTTGTTTATATCTCATTTTTCCTTGTTTCCTTTCCTTACTGGGCTATTTTCCCTTTTGGAGCCCCTGAGCTTATAGCGTCTTGCTTTTCCAATTAGGGTTGTAGCTTAGCAATTAATAATAATAATAATAATAATAATAATGATACTATGCCAGTTCACATCCACAAACTTTCTTAGTTCGTTAATTCGTCGTCTTCTCTTCCTTCCCCTGCTTCATTTGCAATCTCCAAGTCCATTCTGTTATTCTTAATGCATAAGTTAATACTGGTAGGACCATCTCATTAAATACTCTTCTTTTTAGAGAAAGTGGCATTTTACATTTTATAATATCATTTTGTTTTTCATAAGCTCTCCATCCCCTGCTTGTCCTTCTATTAATTTCGCTCTCGTTTCCTGGGAAACACTGGCGCCCTGGCCTAAGTACATATATCAATTACACACTAAAGGATTGCTCATAACTCTTATTTGTTGTCTCTCTGTATTTTCATTGAACATTATCTAAGTGTTACACATATTAATTTCCAGTCCCACATTTCTGCTTTCTCTACTCAAATCTTCAATATTATTTTGCAATTCTTCTCAAGATTCACTGAACACAACTATGTTACCTGCAAATCTTAAGGTATTAAGGTATTCCCCATTATTATTAATTCCTATATTCTCTCAATTTTAATGTTTAAAAACTTATTCTAAGAGAGATGTGATTTCCTGGTCAAACTCCTTTCTCAATCGTAATTTTTTCACTCTTATCATGTAGTTTTAGGATTGCTGTACTTCATGTATACTGCAGATATCTTCAAGTGTTCTAACATAAGAGCAATCTATTCCTTGCATCTGAAGGGTTTTCATTACTGCTAAATTTTTGATAGAATCAAAAGCTTTCTCATTGTCTATAAATGCCATGCATAGTGGTTTGTCTTACTCTACTGATTTTCCCATTAGCTGGTTAATTACATGGAAATGATAAGTTAATTTATACCCAATTCTAAAGCCTGCATGCTCCCTTGGCTGATTACACTCAAGCCGTCTTTCTATTCGGCCTAATGTGATTTTTATATATATTTTATACATTACTGAGAGTAAACTTATTGGGTTATAATTTTTAAGGTCTTTTATGTGTCCCTTTCTGTAGGTATAGAACATTCTTGCAGACATTTGGTATAAGGTTCAGCGAGTTTTACTACTATGTAATCTGCTTCATCTATAATTAAATCAATTGTTAGGCCATTCTCTACTGCTATTTTTGGCTCTTTCCATACCCTTAATGCTTTCTTTACTACTACTGCAATATTTGGTAACGAACTAACGGTTATTCTTTATAACACTACTGTATAGCTTTGTATAGAGATCCCCTACAATTTTCATTATTCCATCTCTATGATTGATAATATTTCCATCATTTAAAACAAACATAAGTAGGCATCCCGTTCCAAGTCTTCTTTTCATCAATTGGATGTTTTATTCTTTCTTTAGTGTTTCCCCAATTTTGGTGTGATTGTGTTTACGAGTGTCCAGGGTTTATAGTAGTAGGTAGTAGTTAATAGGTTGGACAGGGCACCAGCCACCCGTTGAGATACTACCGCTAGAGAGTCTTTTGACTAGCCAGACAGTAGGCCTACTACATTGGATCCTTCTCTCTGGTTACGGTTCCTTTTCCCTTTGCCAAACAAACACCGATTAGTCTGGCCTATTCTTTAGATAGTCTTCTTCGTCCTTATACACCTGACAACACTGAGATCACCAAATAATTCTTCTTCACCTGAGGGGTTAACTACTGCACTGTAATTGTTCAATGGCCACTTTCCTCTTGGTAAGGGCAGAAAAGACCCTTTAGCTATGGTAAGCGGCTCTTCTAGAACGACTTTCCAAAATCAAACCATTGTTCTCTAGTCTTGGGTTGTACCATAACCTCTGTACCATGGTCTTCCACTGGCTTGGGTTAGAGTTCGCTTGCTGGAGGGTACAGTCGGGCACACTATTCTATCTAATTTCTCTTCCTTTTGTTTTATTAAAGCTTTTATAGTTTATACAGGAGATATATATTTTAATGTCGTTATTCTTCTTAGAATATTTATTTTTTCCTTGTTTCCTTTCCTCACTGGGCTGTTTTCCCTGTTGGAGCCCATGGATTTATAGCATCCTGCTTCTCCCAACTAGGGTTGTAGCTTAGCAATTTATAATAATGATAATAATAATAACAATAATAATAATAATAATTGGATGCTTTATTCTTTCTTTAGTGTTTCCTCAATTTAAATGTGGTTGTGTTGACGAATGTCCTGGGTTTATAGTTTGTTTATTGTTTTGGATAATTCTACTGATTCTATTTCATCTCTATACACACACACACACACACACACATATATATATATATATATATATACTGTATATATATATATACATATATATATATATATACATATATATATATATATGTATATATATATATATATATATGAGGCCCTTTGCGCCAATAGGCGTAGGAGATTATATATGTATGTATGTATGTATGTATCTATCTATCTATCTATCTATCTATCTATATATATATATATATATATATGCATAAAAATCACAGGAAAACGTGATGCTCAGATGCAGAAGAACCACAGGGAAAATGAAAATACGGAATATACACTAAAGTCCTGACTAGTTTCGTGTTACTTCCTCAGAGGACTACTTAACACCTGAGTCAAGCCCAGGTAGCGGGTAAGGGAGTGTCATTGTTCTCTAAATCTCTATATGTATGTTCGTACTTTTGCTTTCCCTATAAATTGTAAGAAACCTCTCTCAATAAATCAGTCCTCTGAGGAAGTATCACGAAACTAGTCAGGACTTAAGTGTATATTCCGTATTTTCATTTTCCCTGTGGTTCTTCTGCATCTGAGCATCACGTTTTCCTGTGATTTTTTACGCATATATATATATATATATATATATATACATATATTCGCACATATATATGCATCTATATATGGATGTACATATTTATGTATGTGTATCTATAAAAGAACAAATACATATATAAATATACATATATACTGTATATATGTTCGCGGCCGCATGTGTATAGACACGTCATAGCCATTAACAGAACCGGACATGAACCATAAATTAAGCCTTACAATGAGGCGATTAAGCAACGATAGAAAAGAACTAGTAATCATTCATCACATCATTACAGCCAGGTCTTTTTCTCTCTGTTCCTCCAGATGGATAATCATTGATAACACTATGAAGAAAAGCCATAAAATATACGGATTATTAACTGTCCATTTCTCTCTCCACTGCATGACAAAGGCCTCAGATATGTCAATTCATGTATGGGGTTCGGACAGTTCTCATCACTATTCTGGCCAGTCAGGATTGGGCGTCCCGACTAGTATATATTATTCAGTATCATATATATATATATATATATATACATTATATATACATGAATAATATATGTATATACATAAATACATATACGGTGTATATGTATGTATATATACTGTATATGTGTGTATATATATATATATATATATATGTATGTATATGGTCTTTATGTACATACAAGAATCCACAAGTAAAAAATAAAGTACTGTGGGAATCCATATAAAGAACTGATAAATGGATAGATATTTTTAAAAATTAAATAGTACATTAAGAATGTGAACTTACGTACAAACATTTATAGACCAAAACAGCAGACAAATTATGCAACCTGTATTTGCAACAAATTATTTGCCCCTCTGTGGGCGGAGCTAATATCCCATGAGCCGTAATCGGAACTGCTTTAAGAACAGATCAAATTTATAGGTGTTTTCAGACAGCTACCTACAATTTATATTTATAATAATTTTTTTTTATCTTGAATAATTTTGCTTATTCATGCATCTATTAAAACATGTATACCTAGATAGATATGCATAGATACAAGCATATCCATATTTGTATACATATGTATACATACAAAAACTATTTTTTTTTTTACTTTACTTGATACATTATATAGGCACCATTACTTGCATGAAGCACATTAAGACAGTACTCAATTTCTTGCCACTTTAGGTATAATACAGCCTCATTAAAGGAGGCAATAACATCACTGACCTTTTGCTTGAGACCAGTGATGTTCCATATATTTGTTCGATATCTTTAATATAACCCTATAGAAAAAAAAGTCTACAGGAAGGACATCTAGTGACTGATGAGGCCAGGAAAACAGGCCATCTCTTCCATTCCAGTGATCTGGAAACGTTTGATTTAGGAACCCACGACCATGCGGTCACCAAGGTGGTGTCATACCGTCTTGCTGGAAAAAGATGGCTGGTTAAAGATCATCTAGTTTTCATCTAGTTGCAGTACCACCTTTTCGTGCAAATGTTGAGGTAAACATCTGACGTAATTGATGTCTCGTTGAAGAAAATTAACACCAATGATTCGATTGTACATGATTTCGCAAATCACATTCCTCTTTGAACTCTTCAGTGAAGTTCCCTTGCCCCATTGGGATGTTCTGAACACCAAATTCTCATGTTTCAGTTCACTGAAACATGAAAGGTTGCCTTATCACTAAAACAAACTCTGTTGAGAAACGTTTCATCATCAGAAATACGTTCTGACATGTTAACTGCAAACTATTTTCATCTAGGTTTATCATTTGTCTCGAGTGCATGCACGAATTGCTCTTTGCTAGCTTAAAAGTTCTTATATAGGACTTGGTGTACTGATGAATATGTTAGCTGTAAATGTTTAGCAAAAGTACAGATGGACTTTGTAGGAGAACGATCAAAGGCTTATTTTACACGATCGGTGTTTTTCTCATATGTTCTTGGTCGTCCTCTCATCCCATTATCCAACAATGTCTCCGTCTCAATAAATGTCTTGTGCTATGCAAGAAATGATGGACGTGATGGTGGATTTCTTTCAAGCTCAGTAGCCATATCTTAGGGGGTTCATTCAACAATACGTCTTTCGTACACATGACATATGAATTACTCATATACAATGTGATTAAAGACGACTTTGAAGAATGAATAAGATTAGTATTTCTCTTCAACAAGTTTTTCAATATATTTTTCCAAATCTTAAACTTTATGACACCATATATATGTGTATATATATATATATATATATATAAAATATACACACATATATATATATATATATATATGTACATATATATATAAATATATGTACATATATATATGTATAAATATATATATATATATATATATATATATAATTTGTATCTATGTAATATATATGTGCATGTATATTATATTAGATATACACACATATAAATGTGTTTGTGTTATAAGTCAACGTGGACGACGTGGTTGAGTAATGCAGTAACGGACACAGCAACACCTGCATAGATCAAGCCAAACGTAATCGGGTTATAAGAATTATCCGTAATCATGAAAAATACGGGTATGGTGGCTAGCAACCTCACCTTTAAAAATGTGATTAGAAACAGCTATATAAAGCTTCATACACTTATACATACACATACACACATATATATACATACATATACATATATATATATATATATAGTATGTATGTATGTATGTATGTATGTATATATATATATATATATATATCTATATATATATATGTATGTATGTATGAAAATATATATAGATATATGTATATGTATATATATATATAGATATATATATATATATATATATACATACATACATACATAAGTACCGTGCCCTTAAATGCCATTCATATGATGCAGGTGTGAGCGAGGTGATTTACTAAATGCGGCACATATATATAAACAGGTGTGGTTGGAAGGGAGAGAAGAGTATAAAGAGTTAGATCTGTTGAGAGATACATGTCAGAGACGAACATCTGTTCCATAATGGTTTGTATTCTACAGGTGGGCAGAGGAGGGTTACATTCGCCACCCCCAACCCCACCTCTCTCTCTCTCTCTCTCTCTCTCTCACAAGAAAGCTCAATCACACATGAAATGGCTAACCCCTGTCAATCCCCGAAGAAGGACATTTAGAGCATATCCTAAATTCTCATGTCTCAAGCGTACCTAGCCGTTAGTCGATTACTCTGAGAGAGAGAGAGAGAGAGAGGAGAGAGAGAGAGAGAGAGATTATGGTTCATAACATAACGCAAGAGGGCCTCGACAAAATCATCATTGTACAGGGATAACTACATCAATTGTACTCACTCACTCTCTCTCTCTCTCTCTCTCCCTCTCTCTCTCTCTCTCTCTCTCGCGTTATCAAGTATATCAAATATGACAATAATTGAAAAACCTTAAAGAACGAACTTTGAAGATAACCCACCCACTCGACTTCATTTAACCCAACAGAAAACTAGGACATTGTGTTCTAAAATGAAACGAATACCCAGTGTCCAGGAGCTTTCCTCAACTCGACATGTATACAGTGAATAGACGACTGAACACTTCAGATGTCTAATCCCTAGATTGTGATCTACTTGACAGGGAGCCATAAAACAGCACAGACCAATATTAAAATCTGTTCAACTAAGATATCTAGGGTGAAACCAAGTAGAGCAGAGTTGGCAGATCTACGGGTAAGCAGGACTTTAAGTGGGTCCTGCGGGTAAGTAAGGCCCTTTAAATACTTCCCACAGAGATAATCCTTCTTAGTAAGATTCGCTCTCGACCTTGAGAGTCGAAGGAAAAGGTTTGCTTGTTAAGAAGTACACCTGTTGACTCATTTTCTTATCTGATTTTTATATCCTATTTTATTTTCTACATCCCAAATACAGATGTTTTTCCTCAGTCTTTGTATTTATGATTGAAGAAAATATTTCTCTTTTAAAAAAAAAAAAAGTTGCTAATTTTATTTCAAGTATCAATTTTTCATCGATACATAAATCATAAACCTTTTAACCTAGAATATACGGAAGAAAATTTACTTATATATATATATATATATATATATATATATTGGAAACACAACACTACGTTTCAAGAAATGAAAACTATTTCAGTAGACTCCATCAAGTTTTTATGATTTCCTTGACATGAAAATTACCAAGTATGATATATGTTCCGGCCACAATCACATCAGGACATTCGAACGGACTAAAAGTAATTACCGTAGTCTTAAATGCCACAGAAGCTAACCATCACACTAACCACTGGCCCCCACCCCCGTGAAGATCTATCTACTATAGTGCTCCCAAACGAAAGTGGCAGCTGAGAGCTTATTTTGTCTTAAAGGTGGGGCAGTTCCGTCGGTCATTATCCCGGATATAGTTCCCTTTTCAGCTATATCTCCCAGGTGGCCAATGGAAGAGAAATTGGAATAGATTAAAAGTTTCTAATGCATTTAAAAACAAGGCGCATGCGTCTTTATTAATTTTCATCTTTATCTGAGTGAATATGATATACGGCATTATATATATATATATATATATATATATGCAGAAGAACCACAGGGAAAATGAAAATACGGAATATACACTTAAGTCCTGACTAGTTTCATGATACTTCCTCAGAGGAAGTATCACGAAACTAGTCAGGACTTGAGTGTATATTCCGTATTTTCATTTTCCCTGTGGTTCTTCTGCATCTGAGCATCACGTTTTCCTGTGATTTTTACGCATATATATATATATATATATATATATTCACATATGTATATGTGTATATATATGTATATATATATACAGTATATATATATATATATATATATATTCACATATGTATATGTATATATATATATATATATATGTAAATATATATGTGTATATATATAATATACACATATATAACATATATATAATGTGTGTATATATATACATATATATGTATATATTTACATATATATATATATATATATATGTGTGTGTGTATATATATATATATATATGTGTGTGTGTGTGTGTGTGTATGTACTGTATGTATGCGTGTGTGTTTGCGTGTATGTGTTTAAAAGGATTACAAAAAATTCCAGTATACTGAAAAACTCTGTAGGTAGAAAAAAAAAACCAGAAAGAATCAAAAGATTAAGATTTAGAGGTCACCCATTCTCAAAGAAGAACAGGATTAGTCCGACACGCTAAATCAGATAATACGCAAATGTCAAGCTGGGCAAATTGTTTTCTTGTATCCTCACCGAGAGGACGTGAAGGTACGAAATTATTTGAAATCTATACGAAATATTAAAGAGTACTGTCATTCGACTGCTACTTTCGTTTGGGAGTACTATCAACAGCTAGCTGAGCAAAAGGTAGTGAAGTGGAAAACACTATAGCTATACCAGGTCCTGGGTACACTCGGGCACACTATTCTACGTTGTTTCTCTTCCTCTTGTTATTTTCAAGTCTTTATAGTTTATATATGAAAGATTTATTTTAATGCTATTATGTTCTTAAACTTCTTGTAGTTTTCCCTTATTTCCTCTCCTCAATGGGCTATTTTCCCTATTGGAGCCCTTGGGCTTATAGCATCCTGCTTTCCCAACTAGGGTTAATGCTTAGCAAGTAATGATAATGATGATGATAGGACATTATTAGTCACGACTGCAACCAAACGTTTGAGATTATAAATCAGAGTTGTAATATCCTTTAAGGACATCCTGATGTTGGATCCCCTCAGTATGAATCTTTTCCAATTTTAACACTTACGCCAAATAGTATGAGATATTACTAACAAATTCTAATTTTTCTTCAGAATCTGACAATACCTAGTAAACTACACCTTACACTATAATTTATTAGAACAGCTAAAGTAACTATTCTTTGACTATTTGACCACACGGTACCGTAGGAAATACTATTCAGGTAATATTATTATTATTATTATTACTATCTGAGCGACAGCCCTATTTGGAAAAGCAGGATGCTATAAGCCCAAGGGCTCCACCGGGGAAAATAGCCCAGTGAGGGGAAGAACTAAGGAAAAACTACAAGAAGTTTAAGAACAATAACAACATTAAAATAAATCTTTAATCAGCTCTTCTAGGAGGGGCGGCGAAGTCAAAGCAACGTAAGGCTCTGGTCTTGGATTAAAATCTCTCACTTGACGATACATCTAATTTACCACTTTCTTGTTAATTTTCTCTTCCTTTTTTTTTTTTACCAAGACAGTGCGCTGGGAAAGGAGGTTTAATACCTATATTAAACCTCTTTGTGCGCTGGGGAAAATTATTAAAAGGGTCAGGGATGACTGAGGATGTATCAAGAGGATGCAAGTCCACCACTACCGACCTCTCTCTACATAGCCATATTCATAATTGGTATCATTTTGTTATTCACCTTTAATAGCTTAAGTAGATAATCCACATTTATTTTTCCGTATTGAACTGCTAATCTAATGGGGCCTCCAGGATTGTAGCATTCTGGCTCTACCAGGCAGGACCGCATCTTGGCTTATGAACT
>NC_090734.1:152690689-152705689 GCF_036898095.1 Palaemon carinicauda
TGAAAGATAAATGTGCCTAAGGGAAGACAATGGCATAGTACCAATTATTAATGGAGTTTTTGAAGCATGTTTCAATCTTGGAAAGCTTCACAATAAAGGTCCCTTTCACGTCAATAATTCTGTGACTGCTGATATCACTTAGCATTTTGACTCCTGCAAAAATAAAAGGATGAATACAGAACATCCTTGAATGAACAAGTACAAACCCAACATTTGATCCAAACTCGCTCTTTAAGTTAACTCACAGTGATCCTCACTTAAGAGTTTTGGTAGCCTATTAGAAAAGCCCGGTCCTGCAATATACTGGACTGCGGTTCGAGACCTATTCAAGTTCGATATTTTCTTGTAATGTCTACAACCTCACCATCCTTGTGAACTAAGGATGTGGGATATTGGGGAAACCTGTATGTCTACTTGCTGGTTTACCATCAGCCATTGCTTGGCCCTCCCTGGTCCTAGCTTTGGTGGAACAGTCAGTGACTTGGGCGCTGATCATATATATATATACTGTCAGTCTATAGGTAAGAGCCACAAAAGAGAATATCTCGATATGTATGAAGGACATCTTGTCATGGGACGTTATGTATTATGCCTCCCGGTTCATGTATGATCAGTCAGGAAGCTGATGTGGCTATGTACGTATGTGTGAGGAATCCTGATATTCTCATAAGCACGTGCGTGCCCTCTTTACACGTGCACACGTATGAAAGCATAGTTATCAAGGGAGCACTAAATTTAAAAGGCTGACAAAACCCACACACCTGCGTTGAGGTTTATGTATACAATTAAGTATGCAAGTTATTTTAATAATATGGCATATTTAGACAAACATAGAACTTTCCAATGAAAAGTTATCACACACACACATATATATATATATATATATATATGGATGTTCGTGCATTCAGGATATAGCACAGATACGCAAGTAAAATATAAACAGATAAACAGAGATAAAATAGGATAAATAAAGTAACCAATTGAAAAGCTCTTCTCGGAAATGTAAATATATAAACAAATTGTAATCTTGCAGACCAAGCGGTACATACACAAGCCTCGTCACTCGTCCAGTAAAAGTAGGAGGCATACAGTATGTGCTGAAGCGGGTGCCACCCACGCCCCAGGCCGAGAGGATGGGAAGAACGAGAAGAAAAAGAACAAGGTGGATGTTGGTGAGCAGCAGAAACTATGGAGAGGCGAGCGAGTGGGTGGGCGTGCGTCCTACAAGAGGCGCCCGTGAATGGGTGGAGAAGAATCGATTGGCCAACACACACCCCTCACTCACACATACCTACGTAAACTAAACAACACATTTTAACTGTATGCTGGTGTCCCTGGCTCTCCCCTCCCCCAACCCTCTCTCTTTCTCTATATGCTGTATCGAAAATGTTTCTCCATCTCTTTGCAACATCAAAACAGTTGTTCTCTCTCTCTCTCTCTCTCTCTCTCTCTCTCTCTCTCTCTCTCTCTCTTCTGTAACCAAACTGTATCCTTTCTCTATCTCTCCGATATAGCAAAACTAGTCATTTCTCTTTTTTCTCTTTATTGTATCAAACCCGCATTCTCGCTCTCCCTCTCCTGTATTTAAACTGCATTTCTCTCTCTCTCTCTCTCTCTCTCTCTCTCTCTCTCTCCCCGTATGAAATAGTTTTTTATTAGCATTGAAATAATTTTTATCTCCTTAACAGTAATATTTGATACCATCCTTTATTATTGTATTTAACGACCCCCCCCCCTCTCTCTCTCTCTCTCTCTCTCTCTCTCATTCTCTCTCTCTCTCTCTCTCTCTCTCTCTCTCTCTCTGTTGAACTCCGACCCTCCACCAACAATCATTTTTTTAGATCAGCAACGTTAAAAAAAAAAGCTTAAGCAGGGAACTGGGGTTAAAAGCAAAGAGGAGGGAAAATGAACGATGTGGAAGAGGGGCTGAGGCAAAACCGAGAGAGAGAGAGAGAGAGAGAGAGAGAGAGAGAGAGAATATGATGGATAAGTAGCTATATTAATCAAATGTTTATTTAGTACAAAAGAGAAAAAAAGAGAAGGAAAACGCTATGAAATATAATGGTAATATTAATTGAAATTTTAATTAATAGAACAGAGAGAGAGAGAGAGAGAGAGAGAGAGAGAGAGAGAGAGAGAGAAGGGTAAACCAAAATAATATGATTTATCACAGATATAGACACTTATAGAATATTGCCATTGCATACAAACACACACACAAAAAGTTACAAGAAAAGAGAGAGAGAGAGAGAGAGAGAGAGAGAGAGAATATGATGGACATGTGGCTATATCAATCAAATATTTGTTTAGTACAAAAGAGAATGAAAACGCTATGAAATATAATGGTAATAGTAATTGAAATTTTAATTAGTAGAACAGAGAGAGAGAGAGAGAGAGAGAGAGAGAGAGAGAGAGAGAAGGGTAAGCCGAAAAAATAGTCTATAACAGACATGGACATACAAAATATTGCCCTTTGCAGACAAACAAACACACACACACACAAGAAGTTTCAAGGGAGAGAGAGAGAGAGAGAGAGAGAGAGAGAGAAAGAGAGAGAGAGAGAGAGAAGGGTAAGCTTAACAATAGTCTATAACAGACATGGACATACAAAATATTGCCCTTTGCAGACAAACAAATACACACACACAAGAAGTTTCAAGAGAGAGAGAGAGAGAGAGAGAGAGAGAGAGAGAGAGAGAATCGACTGCAATCCCCATTCCAACCCCTCTCCTCCTCTTAAACCCCCGAATTACAGGTGGTGGCCCCCAGTGAAACAGGTGTTATGGGTCTCTGCTGCCACAGACCCCATCTTTCTCGCCTACCACCCCTCCATCACACCCCCCCCCCCGAATCCCACCAGCCCCATTCTCGATCCTCCTTGTGCTCATCTCCTCCTTCTATGTAGACACTCCCTATTAAGACCCTTTTTCTTTCCCTCACTCCTCATATACTGCCATCATCATTACCATGCCATCCCTCATCTCCCTCAACCCACAACTCACCACTTTTAAGTCTCTTCCAAGAAGCTCTCTCTCTCTCTCTCTCTCTCTCTCTCTCTCTTCTTTGGTTAAATAGTCCTTTCTCTATTTCTCTATATGGATTACTCAAAACTCTCTCTCTCTCTCTCTCTCTCTCTCTCTCTCTCTCTCTTTAACACAGTCTTTTGGCGTATTAAAAAATCTCAAATAGTCTTTTATCTATGAAGTCTCTCTCTCTCTCTCTCTCTCTCTCTCTCTCTCTCTCTCTTTTACATAGTTTTTTGGCGTATTAAAAAAAATATTTTTTTCTCTATAAAGTATCTAAAACTAACTCTCTCTCTCTCTCTCTCTCTCTCTCTCTCTCTCTTTCTCTCTCTCTCTCATTCATAATCTTTGCGCATCATTATACAGTATCTCTCGTTAAGATATTCTAAATAAAAAAAATTCTACATACATCAAATATAATCGTCCACTCCTATTTCTCTTTTAACCATTATAATATTACTTTTATTATCATCAATATTACTATAATTATCATTATCACTTCCATTTCATGATAGGCTACAAACATAATAAAAAAAAATAAACAGATACGTAAAGAATACGCCCCAAAAAATATCCAAAAGTTAAAACAAACTAAAAGATATAAGTAAGAGATATACTATGAAATTGACCTTGAAAATTTACACTAAATAGCAAATATTGTGGTAAAAATCCAGTGAATTTTCCCTAGCGAAACTTACTGAAATAACACGCGCGTGACAACAAATAATAAAGAATAAATCAATTAACTAAAAAAATAAAACATTGTGTGTTTTATCGTGAAATGTGGGTACACCAAACTATACAGAGAATTTATTAGATGACGTTAATCTAATATGTTGAAAAATATTCGTGACTTGTATTTTTCATTTTGGCCTTCGCGTTTAAAGTTTATTCAGTCTTTCCTTTAAACATTACAAAATTGAAATTATATCAGTTTATATATATACATATATATATATATATATATATACATATATATATATATATATATATATACATACACGTATAAACTGTATATACGTATATATATAAATATATATATAATATATATATATATATATATATACATATATATATATATACATATATATATATATACATATATATATATATATATACATACATACATACACGTATATACTGTATATACGTGTATGTATATATATATATATATATATATTATGATCTATTTGCTCGTTATAGATTGCATTCAACGTTAAACCAAAGCATGAGTAACAATTCCACTAATACCCTAAAATATTTCATTTTGTAGTGTGACATAAATAGTTGGAAAACATAATAAATTGTGCCATAAGACCTTAGATTTAAAAGATCTAAAAGAAAGATTGAAGCCAATGAAAGAAAGAGTAAACATAATACTACGTCGAAGGGGAGAGAGAGAGAGAGAGAGAGAGAGAGAGAGAGTGAGAGAGATTCACATGTAACACATAAGAGAAAATGATTACCGGTATTTGATATACCAGGAAGGAAAGATAGAGGGCTACTTTTGTACAGCACGGGAACAAAAAGGAGAGATAGGGTTAAAAGTATTTGGAGAGAGAGAGAGAGAGAGAGAGAGAGAGAGAGAGAGAGAGTTTCGCATATCCAAAGAGAGTGAGAGGTAAGGACAATACAATAAAATGAGCATAAGCCCTGAGTATTGGAGAGTTCCTGGTTATGATGCTTATCCATTATTCAGCATAATACAAATGACGGGAAACCAGCTTAATTTTGAAATATATATCATACACACACACATATATGTTGTCATGCTGAGTGGCATTGCTTTATGTATGCAATGTAGTATGTATATATGAGAGGTAGCAGGTTGGCCAAGGCACCAGTCACCCATTGAGATACTAACGCTAAAGAGTTGTTGTGTCCTTTGACTGGCCAGACAGAACTACATTGGATCCCTCTTTCTGGTCAGGCTTATCTTGTCTTGCCTACACATACACCGAATAGTCTGGCCTATTCTTCACATCTTCTTCTCAGTCCTCATACACCTGACAACTCTGAGACTACCAAACAATTCTTCTTCGCCCAAGGGATTAACTTTCCTCTTGGTAAGAGTAGAAGAGACTTTAGATATGGTAAGCAGCTCTTCTAGGAGAACACCTCCAAAATCAAACCAACGTTCTCTGGTCTTGAGTAGTGCCATAGCTTCTGTACAAGACGGCCTTGCTCTGTACCATAGTCTTCCACTGTCTTGGATTAGAGTTCTCTTGCTCGAGGGTACATTCGGGCACGCTGCTGCATCTTATTTCTCTTTCTCTTATTTTTTTATATGAAAAACCTAATTCATTATTGTTACTGTTCTTGAAACATTTTATTTTGATTCCTTACTACGTCTCTTGTAGTTATTAATTTCCTTGTTTACTGAGAAGCGATACACCGAGAGGTACACTCAGAAAGCACAGTTAGGAAAGGGGGAAAGAGTGAGAAGGGTTGAATCTGTGTGTTTCTGTGTGTGCGTGTGCATATATATCTAAATATTTAGTCATCATTTTGACGAATCGTGCACGCTAGCATATATATATATATATATATATAATCATCATCATCAGTAGTTACTAGCCCACTGCAGAACAATGTCCTCAAACATGTCCTTCCACTTGCGTCTGTTTTTGTGTCAACGAACTAAGTAAGCTTACGGGCGTGGACTGGCACAGAAAGGCAGAAATATATATATATATATATATATATACATACATACATATGTATATATACATATATACATACATACATATATGTATATATATATATATATATATATATAAATATATATATATAAATCATCATCATCGGCGTTGCGAGTCCACAGCAAGACAAAAGCCACAGACAGAGGTCGGCTCATCGGCGAGCGAAAATACGTTCCGTCTGCGCATGACGTCACACCTCGTATAGTCTCCCTTGACAGCATTGACTGACAGGTATACGTAGTAACACTATGCAAGGATACCTTTCCAAAATAAAAATACTTCTTAATATTTAATTTTAATTTTTTTTTTTATTAAAGTACAAATTATCCTTATGGCAGACCATACATCAAAGTTTAATAATATTCTGATGCTTCTAAACATAGTCATAGGGTCTAGATGTATCTTAAAAGGGAACACAAATACTGTAATGTATTGACTGCCACTTATCCTTAACCAAAGAGTTATAGATTAACGTAGAGAAAATTGTCCTTGGTACTAAATCCTACACAGAGTTAAGGATTAACATAGAGAAAGTTGTTTAGGTACAATGAATTCTCATTTTAATCCTAACAGATTAACAGAACAAAGATGACAGTTTAATAGTGATGGAATTCAGATAAGCATGGGTTTGTGTCTCACCAAGCCAGGTGTGCACCCCAGGAGGAAAAATTAAGTTGTTGTTTTCATGGTTTTTCTTACTGTACTCCTGCAAAGTCCTTTGTTTCTTTTTACTTATGTCGATAATGTTGTTGAGGTGCCGCATTCTAGAAAACATTGATATTTTGGCAAAAAAATTCCACAACCTCGTCGCAGCGACAGCAGATTTCATTTCATCAGCCATTGCTTTTATGCATTCTGTTCCTGGTCTAAGCCCATAGCCATGCATTGCTGTAAAAATGTCTCTACAAATTTTTAGTTCAGAAAAAAAATCGTCGGATGGTGCATAGAGTTTTCCTTCACTTATATAATGGACCCATGTCTCTGACGCCTTGCTATCATCAATATACCCTAAATTTGGATATTTGAACAAAAACTTTTCACTGCATATCCACCGATATATTTTAAGGACTCTTCCTCGATAGCAGATCCTGTGGTGTCTCTGGATTTCTGACATTTGGCAAATTCTATTTCGTCAGGGAACATTTCGTCCTTCTTAAGATCCACATCAAATTCCAGGTCTCTAAAAATGATGTTTGTCATACATATTTCCAAGGCCAGTTCCCTGTCATTGAAAGATTTATCAGGTCCATTTCCATCACGTCCAGATGATACCATTTCATGGGATAACGGGTCAAGGTTTTCATTTCCTTTTTCGCAGTTTGCCTTATCGCTAACAAGTTCAATATCCCTACCTAGCTAAAAGTTTTTCAATCTGTATTTAAAATTAACTGCATCGGGATGATCATGAGAACCCCTCATATGCCTAATGCATCCAAAAAAAAATTTCAAGACAGTCTTGATTCAATCTCCTTGTCATGACTATGTTTTACCATGTTATATAACCCAATCATTGAATGACAAGATAATATCACACCTTTATGGAATTTGAAAAGGCAATTAAATTTTGGATTTTTACCCTCATTCCCAGCATAGCATCAATCATTCTTTTTAGAACACTTTTCTGGCTATCCAAATCTCTCCCAAATGCATTGCTGGCTTTTATGTCTCCTAACATCATAGAGGAATTCATGACATCGAACCATTCATTCACTGTAGCTATAAAATCGGCAGTTTCCTTCCAATTGTTGCTCTCTAATAAGCCCCTTTCCCCATTAATGCTAGCTCTTACATTTTACCAATCTAAATTTTTAAAACTTCTAGGCATGCTGTGAATAATTTAAGAGAAATAGGGTCTCCTCGTCTAACTCCTTTCTCAGTCTTTATGTAGCTTTAGGATAGTTGTACTACCCGTATAAATGTCTAAGTGTTCTAATATAAGATTCATCTACTCTTTGTCTTTGAAGGGCTTTCATTACGGCTGAGCTTTTGACAAAATCAAAAACTTTCTTATTGTCTACAAATGCCATAAATAGTTCATCAAATTCTTGATTGTTTTCCATTAAATGGTAAATTCCATGGATATGGTCAGTTTTTGAATGCCCGCTTCTAAAGCCTCCCTGCTCTATATGTTGTTTAATTCGGCCTAATATTATATTTGTAAATATCTGATATTAAACTTATTGAGTGGTAATTTTCCAAGTCTGTGCTTCCCTTTAATGAAATATGATGATAACAAGTTTTTTGAAGTTGCAGGTATAGAGCATTCATGCAAGCATTTTGTGAAAAGTTAAGCAAGTTTTACTACTGTGAAAGCTCCTCCAGCTATTATTAAATCAATTATTATTATCATTATTACTAGCCAAGCTACAACCCTAGTTGGAAAAACAAGATGCTAAAGCCCAAGGGCTCCAATAGGGAAAAATAGCCCAGTGAGAAAAGGAAATAAGGAAATAAATAAATTAACAATATATCATTCTAAAAACAGTAACAGCGTCAAAACAGATATGTCCTATATAAACTATTAACAACGTCAAAAACAGATATGTCATATATAAACTATAAAAAGACTCATGTCAGCCTGGTCAACATAAAAACATTTGCTCCTACTTTGAACTTTTGAAGTTCTACTGATTCAACTACCCGATTAGGAAGATCATTCCACAACTTGGTAACAGCTGGAATTGTTAGGACATCTTTGCCTTTTTTCATACCTTACTTTCTTTACTTCTACTGTTACCTTGGTACCAGCTTAGGTGTTTCATTATTTCTACTGGCAAAGTTATTTCGTATATCACTATTGTATAGCATTGTATAAATATTGTCTGCAATTTCTATTACTCCATCTCTTTTGCTGATATTTCTACTTTCATCCTTAAAAAAAAATATCTGTTGGCACTCTGTTCCAAGTGTTTTTTATCATTTTGATGCTTTATCCTTTCTTAAGTATTTCCTAAATTTTGGTCTGATAGTATTTACGAATATCTTGGGATTTTAGTTTTTTTGTTAATTTGGATAGCTATACTCCTCATTTCGAATCTTTTCCTTATTACGTTTTTGGTCTTTTCTGATAATTTTCCTCGACCTTGTTTTGAAACTTTTCCACACATCTCTTCTTCTGATTACGATACAAATTTTTTTAAATTACCATTCATTTCTTCTAAAATTTCTTCCATTTCATCATGTAGCTGAGAGTACCAATTTTGTATTGCTAAACTAAACTCTCAGACTTTCTCTTATTACAGGAGTGTTAATTTTCTTTCATAAAATTAATTTTCCTCTTTATTTCCTTAGATCTAAAAAAATTATACTTCTCACCCTTTTTTGTCCACTCATTCAAGTAACGTGAAAAAAACCATATAATACCGAATTTAATCTGAATTTGACAGAAATAAATACAGGACAGTCGAAATCAACTATTATCTCTCTTTACAGCCCAGTGGTCTAAACAGTCTATCGTTTATCCTTATTTCTATTAGTTATAGGTCCGATTCCTCTTATTAGAAAAATTGTAAATCACGAGTGTTAATTAATTTTTTTATATACACTGTTATAAAAACGTAATTTTAATCGGAAATTTTCCGTAAAAAATTTACGGTTCTCAGCAGTAATTTCAGAATTAAAGGAGACCGTAATTTTTACACTACTTTAACGTCAATATGTTCGTTTTGAAAACGGTAAATGTCTGGCAACATTGGTTCCAGAATATTTACCATTCTTTTACGGTACGATTTTAACAGTATATATATATATAAATATATATATATATATATATATACATATACATAAATCAGTGTACCGCTTCATATTTGAAGGAGTGGTAAATACATACATATGTACGCATACACACACACACACGCATGTGTATATATATATATATATATATATCTATATATATATATATATATATACATATATATATATATATATACATATATATAATATATATAAAAATAAAAAATAATAAAAAAAAACAAGTAATGAACGGCTCTATCATCACCATACAATTCCACGTAAACCGATGAGCGAATCATAAATTCAATTAACGGTCAGCATTAAATACTTAATTATATGTTACAAAGTTCAATTAAGCCTCAATCAAGAAAATTTGAAATAATCGAAAAAGGGATTACATACTATCACATACGTACACACACTCATATATATATATATATATATATGCATATATATATTTATATATATATACACATACATATATAAACATATATATATATATATATATATATATGTATGTATTATATATGTGTATGTGTGTGCGTGTGCGTGTGAGTGTACACACGCACGTGCATGCATACGAAAACTTAAAACAATTTAAAGCAAAGTTCAAACTTGCATAAAATGTTTTCCAGTTGAACTAGTTAACACAAGTCTTTCTCCATAATTCATACACATATGACCAATTTTAACGTCACTGATCTCAGGATATTTTGTATTTTCATTTACTTCTTCTCAGTTCTCACACAGCTTATAATCTATTTATTTCCCTATTTCCTTTCCTCACTAGGCTATTTTCCTTTGTTGAAGTCCCAGGGCTAATAGCATCCTGCTTTTCCAACCAGGTTTTTAAGTTAGCTAGTAATAATAATAATAATAATAATAATAATAATAATAATAATAATAATAATAATAATAATAAATTATCACACTTGTGATACTGTCACAATGACTTCACCTGTATTTATTGAAATGATCTGAATAATAAGTTCTAAAATTACTTGATAGTGATCTTTTACAATACTTGCAAAACCAAAAACCAAATTCTGATGAATAATAATGATTGAAATCTATAAGTTTCAGAATTTTAGATTCTAACATTACATATATATATATATATATATATATCAATACATATATATAGGCATATTTATACAAATGTATGCATATATTTAAAAATGAAACGATCTCTCTCTCTCTCTCTCTCTCTCTCTCTCTCTCTCTCTCACCATATATATATATATATATATATACATGTGTGTGTTTGTAACCCTTCTTGTCTTCAAGGCAAGAATTTCGAAGTAAAAGACTAAATTTGTTACAGAGTTAATGAATTTATTCAACTTTTCCCGACAGCTGTTTCATCCAATATTTACTGGCTGTTCATAGGAAGAAACTAGAGTTCGATCCCAAAAGTAAAAGTGAGGTAGGAATTTATTTTCATTGACATGATAACAGGTTGATTTGGTCCCATTTTATATATATATATATATATATATATACGTATATATATATATATATATATATACGTATGTATATATATATATTATATATATATATATATATATATACACATATTTGAAGTCCGGTAAACAGACATGTATAGATTTTATATTCAACTATACAAACAATATATAAACAAGCAAAACTCAACATAAAAACCGAAATAATTCTTTCATGGTTTAAATACACTGTTTAGGCTTACGATGTATCTATGATATATCCACCCTAATACAGGAGATATAAGCTGAAAAGTATATTTTGTATACTGAATAGTTTGTCTTAGCAAGACATGAGACCATGTCTCACACAAGGTGGGGAAATCTTAAAGAAAAAAAAAAAAGTTTCTTTTCATCCTGTTATATAATTTTCTTTTCTTTTTTTTTGTCACATTTTTAGTAACAGTTTCCTCTATATGTTTTTATTTTCATTTTCCTATCCTTATTCTCCTCAGTTAAATTTTCGCATTTGTGTCAATTTTTATGACATCAACTGTCCTCCATCCTTTATGGCGCCTTGTGCCATTTTCTCTTTTACTTCCATAGTTCTTTTTTCAGTAATTTTAACCTCTAATTAATTTAATCATTCTAACCATAATTAACATATAAATTTAAAATTAATTCCCATTGCGTGACGAAAAATTCAGACTCAAAAGCAAATAATTCTTCCCTATATGAAAAACAGTAAGTATATATATATATATATATATATATACATTATAAGTATACATATATATATATATACATTATATGTATACATATATATATATATATATATACATATATATATAAATATATATATATATATATATATATAAAATGTATCTTTCCTGTCACGCTGGGCGGCATTGCCAAAGGTATGACTACTTGGTCTCTCGCAACCTCTCGGGTAGGTGGAAAGGGAGTAGTCCTACTCTGGTGAGAGGGGGTACCCCGTTAGGTACACTCGAAAACCACAATTTCCCACAAATTGCTAAACCAACGGGTTGTAGTTAGGAAATGGGAAGGGGGTAAGAAGGATTGAATCCTTGTTTGTGTGTGTGTGTGTATATCAATCCAGAAATTTAGACGTAATTTTTGACGGGTCGCGTACACTAGTATAGAATACCGAAGAGAAAATGCACAAAAATCAATCAAGATCTGCCCCCAAATCGTCTCAACATTTAAAATAAATAGATACTTAAACAAAATTTTACTGAGATCCATCAATAAAGTTTTGATATATTTTGTAGACAGACGAACAGACAGATATACCAATAGACTCAAGCAAACAGGACGTCAGTCATATATAAAATGTTTTACTTCACCTGAAATGTTCTTTCATCGATCTTATTTTCCTTGGACGGGTCTCTAACTCCCGTCCTTCGGATTGCTAGACAGGGACGTTTCAAATAGGATACCACAAAAGTCTCAGGGATTTGGAAAATCCAGGCTTTATCAACTATATAAATTCTATCCATCTATCTTTGAGGTCGTCCTATATCCATCTATCCACGCATCTATCCCCTAGGCATCCTACAGGCTTATTTGTAACTTTTTACCTATTCTTTAAATCGTATAACTGTGTATAAAATCTATTAACCCTAAATATCATTAAATCTAAATCAATCTATCTATTTATCTATCTAAATTTCATTTCACAACGTTACACAGATCCGAAATCTCCTGGGTTTCCCATCATTCATTCTCTCTCCCCCTTACCCTTTAAGGCGCTTTTTCCCCTCACCACACCCTTTGCGATTTTCCCAGCCTCATCCTCTTCTTCCTCCCCCTCCTACCCACCCTCTCTCTACCTCCCCCTCAACCTTCCTTCCCCTCATCCTCCTTCACCACCTTCTCATCAACGTTACCCTTCCATGGATCTCCTCTTCTACCTCAACTTCTGAGAAATATACTCTGGAAGATGTAGGGATGGGATGCTGGCACTGATAAATGAGAGAGAGAGAGAGAGAGAGAGAGAGAGAGAGAGAGACTTTCCAAAAATGAGAGAGAGAGAGAGAGAGAGACTTTCCAAAAATGAGAGAGAGAGAGAGAGAGAGAGAGAGAGAGACTTTCCAAAAATGAGAGAGAGAGAGAGAGAGAGAGAGAGAGAGAGAGACTTTCCAAAAATGAGAGAGAGAGAGAGAGAGAGAGAGAGAGAGAGAGAGACTTTCCAAAAATGAGAGAGAGAGAGAGAGAGACTTTCCAAAAATGAGAGAGAGAGAGAGAGAGAGAGAGAGAGAGAGAGAGAGACTTTCTAAAAATAAATGTCAGGATACCAGGAAACATCAAATCATTCCTTCACTATTCTAAAAATATACAATACATGTTTCCTCTTCTACAGGAACCCTTGTACACTTCTACCCTTTTACGTCTAGCACTGATCGTATTTAAGCAATAAAAGTGAAAATCAAAATAAACGAAAGTGGAATAAGAGCAGTGGAGGAACTAAACAAAGGAAAGATCAGTAGGAGTGGAATTGATGGCTAAGGCAGGAGGGTGGAATCCAATTCCGGGAACTTTAGAAAACACAAAATTCGACTGCTCTGCCAATCCTACTTCCTCCATGGCCTACCGATAGTGACAAATTAAATTCGTTAAATCAAGGTTAACAAATTGTGTTACCGGGGGGCATTTAATCTAGTTGCATTTCAAACAACATAATTAAATTTCGAATGACTCACAATCATAACGTTCATCCTATCTTCTGCTTTCTCTATCTCCAGCAGTACTTTATAATTAACCATATATGATCATCAACTTGTTTATATTGGCTTTTAGCGACGAAATCCATCATTTTCAAATCTTTATTTTTCACTAATAAATATTTCTACTTTAGTGATAAGATTCTCGATATATAACGGTTTCTTAATTTAAGCAATGACTGCATTCATATGTATATAAGCAATATTTATTAGCAATGCATCTCTAGATTCAATTTTATTTTAAAACAACACTTCCATTCTACTACAAAAAGTGGCTCTCTCTCTCTCTCTCTCTCTCTCTCTCTCTCTCTCTCTCACAAAAACAATATTGAAATTTAGGTTGTAACCAGCACGTAATCTTGGTTTATTCTCTAAATCAAATATTCGCCGGGATGTTAGATGACTGATGTTGATCGCAGCCTTCTTATTTCTAAAAATATAATTACCTTTACCTCGGAAGTTAATCGATAGTAGTGGGTAGCCACTCTGTAAAACCATGCATTATTTGTGTATGATTGTAAGTACATAAAAATGATAGTATGGATACCTAAGCATACAAGGTAATATACAAAATTCAATCAAGATTATGAACACTTTATCAGAGTTCATATCCACAAAATTTTTCAATCCATTAAATACTGATCAATTTTCAACCGATACATTATTATACTTACGTCAGTAAATATACATGCACACATATATAAACATAATCATTATATATATATATATATATATATATACATATATATATATGTATATATGTATATGTGTGTGTATTTCTGTGTGTGTGCATGTGTGTGGTGGAGTAATTACATATAATAGTGCGAATATATGCATATATATATATATATATATATATAGATAGATACATATATACATAAATTTATAATTATTTATATATGCTGTATATATAATTTTATAAATATCTAGTTTTATATATATATATATATATATATATAAATATATATATATATATATATAATATATATATATATATATATATAATATATATATAAATATATGTGTGTGTGGTATATACTGTACGTATGTATGTGTGCTTGTATATATATATATATATATATAAGGCCTATATATACATAAATCATATATATATATAGTATTTTCAGATCCCTATTTTGAAAATCTTGTAATCAATTTCTTAACTATGATTCTTACAAGAAATGAACATAATAAGAAAGCATATAACATAGAGTTTCATTTCAAATTCGATCTAGGCACCAACATTCATGACTAGCATTTGAACCAGCCAAGGAACCGCATCAGCTGATTTCACTAGGAAATCTTGTGGTATGAGATATATATTATTATTATTATTATTATTTGCTAAGCTACAACCCTA
>NC_090734.1:152715220-152717720 GCF_036898095.1 Palaemon carinicauda
GCAAGCATTCAGACGTACCGTACATATTGAATTCAACTCGCAGCATCCAAATTGAGTACTTTCAAGACACCGCATAACGATGGAAGCATTTTGTTCTCATGGCATTACTTAAAATAATGTGGGTATCTATAGTTGTAAGATTTGATCAAAATCCAAAAATACTGTGGCTCTCTCGACAACAGAAAATAGGTTAAAAAGAATATGTAAAATGGAGATGAGAAATATTTTTCTCATCTACAAGGATTTATTTGCCACTTAAAAAAAGGTAACTCAGTCTCAGAGTGAGGACTACTCAGGAAAACAAATCTCAGTGTAATGACCTCAAAAAAAAAAAAAAAAAAAAAAAAAAAAAAAAAAAAAAAAAAAAAAAAAAAAGAAAGAAAGAAAGGATCTCAGTGTAATGATTGCTCAGGAAAACAAGTCTCAGAGTAAGGGGACTCATCAGGAAAACAAGAGGGTGTGCAGTCATGAGGGCACCTGAATCAACAATAAGTTTCCAAACAAGAGTATTGTCTTCTGTGTAGTCTACTCTCTCTTGACTGTTAAATCGAAGTTAAATTACAATGAACCGTTGAATAAAAGTGAACTGCTGGATCAAAATGAACCACTGAATTCGAATGAACATACGACCAAAGGAAACTGATAGATCGAAATGGACCATTGAATCGAAGTAAACTGCTGAACTGAAATGACCCACTGGACCGACGTGAACCGTTGGTTCGAAATGGATCACGGGACCAAAGCGAACCACTGGATCTAAGTGGTCCTAGCGTAAAAGAAAATTATTTAAAACAAAAGTAATTTTACGGATTCCAAGCTAAAAAAAAAAATCGTTATCCAATATCTGCTGAATACGCTCGGAACAGACCAAACTAGTATTTACTAATGAGGAAACAGGTAACATCCCTGAACAGTACTTCCATAACATACACAGGTCCGTTAATAAACTCGTAAACTGAACAGACAACAATAAAATGAGTGAAAAAAGATATTATAATAACTGAACTCCTTAACATTCTTTAGTATATTTCCACCGGTAATGACAACTTTATGCGATTTGCAGTGAATATATTAAAATTGGATTTGTAAGTGAAATAAATGGAACGCAATGATTAGGAAAATAGATTTTATACTTGAAATTATATTAAAGTGAAACTCTGCTAACATTTGATGTATCATGATGGGTCTTCTGCAATAAAGCCAAACGATTTAGCTACAGATGAGAAATGGGCTAAAAATTAAAAAATAAAAATAAAAGAAGGATCTATTCTAAGCTAAAGTCTAAAACAGTCTCCGTGTAGTCATCAAATTAGCTTTAAGGTATTTGATAACTATCTTATAATGCACATACAATAAACCTTTTCTCTGACTATTTAAGTATCCGGTTACAAAAATACTACAATACTTCTTCGCTTCGGTAGAGATTGGAACATGGACAGAAACATAGCCCTCTTTTGCCATGGGTTAAAGAGAACGAAAAATGCAATACCAGAGTACATGGGCACTCAGTACAGCGCAGACCTCCGCCAGGGTAGCTTATTTCTCAACATTTTGCACTAATTTTGTAAATTTTGCTTGTCCGTAACCTTGATCTTTGACCTTCCAAAATTTAATAATTTCCAGCTCTTTACATACCAGTTTAAATTTCATGACTATGCGATTAAAATTGTTGACTGGAATTTAACCTTTTGCTTGACCTCGACCTTGGACTCGACCTTGACCTTCGACCTTAACAAGCGTGGATTTTCATAAACTCAAATATGAACCAAGTTTGAAGTCTCGTGACAACGATGTTCAAACTTATGATTGGTTACGTGAATTGGGCATTTGCTTGACCGTGACCCTGGCCTTACAAAATTTAACCATTTCCAGCTGTTTACATAACAGTTAATTCCTACAAGTTGCATTACTCTACGATTAAGATTGTGGCAAGGAGGGTGTTCTCAAACGAAAAAAACACACAAATAAACAAAAACACACACACAGGGGGGTAAAACATAACCTTCTTCCAACTTCGTTGTCGGAAGTAACTATGATCCCCCTGGCAGGAAATTCTCATAACAGATCTCCAATGGACAACAGAGTAAAGGTCTCCACATCGCAAGAAACAGAACATGTATTCAAGACAGAACTTATACTGATGACTGAGATTCTGTTGGAGGCTCTGTTCGAAGGAGTACAGTTATTCGATTTGTTTATATTAGAAAACAGTATCGGCATTCAAAAGTGATCCTAACGATATATAAAAAGTTATTTTATGTTTCTATTACATAGTTAACCGAATGTTTGTTTAACTCTGTTTACACATTAATTATTAGTTTAACGCTATTTGTTTACACATTAACTATTAATTTAACTCTATTTGTTTACATGTTAACTGTCAATTTAACTTTATTGGTTTTCAAATTAACTATATTATTTAACTCTATTTACACATTAACTATTAGCATAACTTTATTTGTTTACAGGTTAACTTACAATTATTTAGAATAATTAGTCA